>NC_066597.1:3577500-3862500 GCF_905475345.1 Vespula vulgaris | reverse complement strand
ATTCAAATTATTTCTATCTTATCTTATAACAATGTGTTTGCGACAATAAATTGATTAACACATACTTGTATATATATATCGTGTACATAAGTATTAGAAATATATATATATATATATATATATATATATATATTATTTGTAATCAATAAGAAGTAGGAGAAGTAGTAATGTGGAAGGACCTTGATGTCTACAAATGAAAATTATATATCGCGTCGAAATTATTTCTAATGTTTCATTATGATGCATTCATATAACAAACGAATTGATCATCATATACTTATATTTATATTATCTATAATAATAAAAAATAAATGAATAAATAAATAAAGAAACCAACTCCTTCGTGCGTTTAATTTCAATGAATATTTCTCCTGTTTCTAATGAATTAAATGAAAAATATTTCCAAAAAATATATATACAACGTTCAACAAAAATTTAAGTTTTTATAATATGCATCTCTCTCTCTCTCTCCCCCTATATATACATATATATATATATATATATATATATATATATATATGTATGTATGTATGTATGAAACCTTGGCACGGACAAGATAGCGTTGTAAGCGCGTTTAGTTTCGCGAGTGGAGCGCAAACTACTAATGACGAATTTGGCCTTCCAGAATTGCAACGAGTTTTTCGTACGTCATAAATGTAGACGGACGCGTTGATTCAACGATGCGTTAAGATCATCGTCGTAAGTGAAAGATCCCCTAAAAACAGCAGCAGTAGCAACAGCAGCAACAGTAGCATCAGTTGCATTAGTATCAATACCAGCAGCAGCAGCAGCAGCAGCAGCATCAGTAACAGCAACAGCGGTACATCTAACCCGAAGGTCTTCTCTCTGTTCTCTGCTCTACACCCGAAATAAAGTTTATTTACGAACGAGTTAGTGTGCGCGCGCATGCATGGCCGATAATGGCGCGAGAATCTCTGGCGTCTCTCTCTCTCTCTCTCTCTTTCTCTCTCTCTCTCTATCTATCTATCTATCTATGTATCTATCTATCTCTATCTATTTCTCCCTTGCTCAGTACAAATCTAACGTAACTCATTCGTGAGCCAAAATCAACGACAATCAAATTCTACTCTCTCTCTCTCTTTTATTTTCTCTCTCTCTCTCTCTCTCTCTCTCTCTCTCTTTTTCTTTCCGTTTCTGTTTATACAATACTTTGGTCATTATTGTCAAGTTCGTTTTTATTCTATTGTTATCGTTCATTCGGTTTTTCAAGATTTTCATCATTTTGTTTTTTCATTTGTTTGTTTGTTTGTTTCTTTTTTTTTCACCATCATTATCTCTTTCTCTCTCTCTCTCTCTCTCTCTCTCTCCCTATTTGTCTGTCTGTCTTTCTTTTTTTTTAATTTTCATCCTACAATTATTTTCTATTTTTTTACTTTTTCCTCTATCTTTTTATATATATATTTTTTTATTATTGCAGACTTCGATTCTCCATCTTTGTTTGTTCCTTTTCTTTTTTGAGATATTCATTTTTCTTTTCTTTTTTTTTTTTTGCTATCTTTCATTATCTTTCAATATCTTTGTTATTAATTGTAGTGTCTGTTTCTATGACTTTATCTTTCTCTTTTCGAAACTACTTACTATTGTCTTTTTCTAATTCTATCTTTATTATTATTATTATTATTATTATTATTGTCATTGTCGTCGTTATAAAATAGATGTATCACCGTCTTTGTTTGTCTCTTATCGATGATATTTTCATTCTAATCTTTCTTTTTTCTTTCTTTTTATCTTCGTCAATATTGCGAAATTCGTCTACACATTTTTTTATTTGTCTGTTCATTTTTTTTATCTCCTTGCATATTCAAAATTCATTTTTAAAAGAATTCCAAATTTCCATTCTTTCTTTCTTTCAATTTCACTCCTCTATACTTATTATTGCAAACTTATAATTTTTCAAAATTTTCATCCTTTCTTATTTTCTCTTTCTCTTTTCTTTTCTCTCTTTCTATTCCTCTCATTATAAATCTATTTGTTGTTATCATTATAAATCTATACTAGTTTCTCCGTCTGTCGTATCTACCTGTTGAAAATTTCCATAATTTTCTTTCTTTCTCTATTTTCGTCATTATTGCAGAGACATCGGTTTGTCTATCTTCGTCTATCTCTTTACAAAATTGCCATCTCTCTCTCTCTCTCTCTCTCTCTCTCTCTCTCTCTCTCTCTCTCTCTCTCTCTCTTTTCTTTCTTTCTCTTTCTCTTCTCTATCTGTATCCACATCATTATTGTATAGTGTCCACAACATTTCTCTCTCTCTCTCTCTCTCTCTCTGTGCCTGTCTGTCTCTCTCTTTCTCCATGTTACGCGAGGAGTGTTGAAAATAACCTCTTAAACGTCCCTGAAGAGGTGGGAATGTTGAGAGTTCGACGAATGAAAAGTGTGTGTTAGCTCGTGATTTGCACTTCCTAGTCGATTCTCGTACTCACTAACACGCGCACGCGTCAGCTGGAGATCACCGATCACGCGCTAACGTAAGTGAGATAGAGATAGATAAATAGATAGATAGAAAGAGAAAGAGAAATAGAGAAAGAGAGAGAAATAGTCCGTATTGTATAGAAAAGAAATGTACGTGTATTGTATTTCTATAGGCGCATACGCATACACATACCAGTTTCCTAGACTTACTCTCGCACAAACTCTAACGTATATATCCGTGTGATAAAACTAACAATAATAATAAGATTGACTCATATGGGGGCCTTCGAGAGCAAAGAAGGGCCTTGGTTCGTGCCCCGGGCAAGGCAAAGATCTCAGCCTCGATAATCCAACGTTATTTATTTCTCTCTCTCTCTCTCTCTCTTTCTCTTTCTCATTCTTTGTTTGTTTTCTTCCTTGAAATCTTTCAACGAGTTAGATCTTTCTCGAAAATTTCTTCAATATCTCGCAAATCGAAAATTCTTTCTCTTTCTCTTTCTTTCTCTCTCTCTTTCTTTGTATGTGTATATATATATATATATATTATATGTTGCTACATAGATAGAATAGTTAATTTATCTTGTCGAGTGACACTCGACATCTCATCTTCTTTCCACGATATTAATATAAATATATGTTCGAAATGAAATTTAATGATTAAATTTAAAAGGAAAGAAAAAGAGAAAAGTGCAAAATTTCTCTAATTTTTCTACATTCCAAATTCTATATATCATTAACATCGATCAATACTCTTACACTCGACACGATCGATCCTTCCTTTCTATTTTTGTTTCTCCTTATCGAATAAATGTATATTTCTTTAGGATTAAATTTACTATAATTAATAATCATTCTTTCTTCTCTTTTTCTACAGAATTTCTTTAAACCTTTGAATTTTTCCAAATTCTACATATTATCCTTCTCGATAGATCTATTCGTTCTTATCTTGTCGAGTAACACTCGACACGATCGATCGATCGATCGATCAATCGATCCTTCATCTTTTTCCTCGATACCAACATTCGTTCTGGTTTAACGTTTCTTTACCATTGATAAAGTCGAACAAGTACGATCGTTGCCGAGCGAAAAATATTCTTAAACTTTTTCTTTTTCTTTCTTTTCTTTTTTCTTTTTTCCTCCTTTTTTTTCAACAAACTCGAATAGCGTTGTTCCGTAATCCATTGAGGTGTATCGATGTCGGGAGGACTTTTCAAGGTGACGAAGACCCGAGAAAGATTAGCGCGAAACGTTGGGTGAAATCGACGATGTTAATCTAGGTTAAAAGAAACGAAAGAAGAAGAAGAAGAAAAGAAAAAGAAGAAGAAGCTGAAGAAGAAGAAGAAGAAGAAGGGTCCCTCTTTCTCTCTTTCTTTCTTTCTTTAACATCTGTTCACGAACCCACGATCCAGGAAAAACCGATCGACTGCTTTTTGTCTTTCACAGGACACGTTTACCCTTCAGTGAAAATGGCTCCTGTGACGAATGAATTTCCAGTATACTTTTACCTACTTACATTTTTGTTTTCTTCCACCTACTCATCGTTCTTTACTAGTTTCATTTTTTCTACATTATACACATACACGCATATATACACGTATAAACAAAATATATGTATGATATATAGTTATATATAGCAAAAAGAAATTCATAAAAATGAGAGGTCGTCAACCCTTCTAGGTCTATCATAAAGAAATTCGTCCTTAAAAAAGAAGTCCTCGAATTACGAATTATATCATAATCATAATTACTGAATAAATATTAACTGTACGAATGTAATAAATAAATTAAAAATGATGATATTGATCAACAATAATGTTGATAGTCATCAACGTATCATAAAACACGATAATGATAATACTAATAACAATAATAATAATAATAAGAATAATAATAAAAATAATAATGATAAATCTTTTTTTCAAATATCTAAATCACTCGAAATATAAAGAAAGACATAAACTAGTAGATAAAAGGAAACGCGTTCTAAGGATCAATCAAAGGATCCTTTGTACCTAGATCGTTCTCGTACATATGTACGTCCACGATTATTTTTCCTTTAACAATCTCCAATGAAAAAAGATATATAAGATGAAAAAGAAAGAAAAATAAATTAAAAAAAAAAAAAAAAAAAAAAAGAAAGAAAGAAAGAATAAAGAAAAAAAAATGTCTTCTCGAACGCATGGAACCGAGTTACTCTAAAAGATATTTCTTTGCGATTTATTTCGATTTACGACGCCTCGTCATCGCGTTACACTTTTAGATACGCACATAAAGGCACTACGACGATGACGGAGAACACGCTTCTTCGATGTTAAGAAAGAGTGAGTTAGTGAGTGAGTGAGTGAGTGAGTGAGTGAGTGAGTGAGTGAGTGAGTGAGTAAGTGAGAAATCGAAACAGAGACAGACAAACAGACAGAGAAAAAAAGAGAGAGAGAGAGAGAGAGTCTGTGTCCCTGTGCGCGCGTGCTCACGCAAAAGAGAACTTCCTTGAAGACGACGGTCACTTTTCAATACGTTCGATGGACTACGTTGATAATAATTCTGTTAGGTTGAGGATGTGCTCTATTGACTCGGGACGACAATTGAAAATAATAAATAAAAGGATTCGTTCGGAATTTCGAGTGATTTCTTTCTTTTTTCTTTTTTCTTTTTACGTTTCTTTCTTTGCATCTTTCTCTCTGTCTCTCTCTTTCTATATATATATATTTTTTTTTTGAAAGAGAATATTATAAATGTTTTAGGACACACGTGCAGATTCGACGAAAAGGAAAAAAAAAGGAAATGAAAAAAAAGAATGAAGGTCGTTGACGTCATCGTTTCGTCATCGTCGTCGTCGTCGTCGTCGTCGTCGTCGTCGTTGTTGTTGTCGTTGACGACGACGACGATGTGTCTGTCGTTGTTCGTCCTCGCAAACTTACTTCGTAATTAAAACGCTAATAAAAAAGAAAAAAAAAAAGAATGAAAGAGAGGGAGAGAGAGAGAGAGAGAGAGAGAGAGATTGAAATCTTTGAGAAATATATTAAGAAAATGATGAATGATTAAAAGATGATGTTAGGAAATCGATTTTTCTGAGATTAATACTTCTGATCGATTATGATCACGCGATGCATTCATTTATGTATTATAATTAGTAATTATATATATTGGATAATTCCTTGTTGAATAGCATTAACTTAATTTTTTATAATCTAATTTTTTTCTATAATGTTTATGTATACACACGTGTGTGTGTGTGTGTGTGTGTGTGTGTTGAAAAAAAAAATGACATATAAACTTCATATGTCAAGTAGCGATTAATTTAATTTTCGATCGTTTCAATAAAATAAAACAAAATTTATAAAAAAAATATATATCTGACGTCCAAGCGTATATATGACGTTTTGAAAAATTAATTTTCATTAGATATATTATCGAATTATTTTAACATGTGATATTTAATTAATAATACCAAACTTTTAATTACACACACACACACACGCACGCACACAATATATCTAATTAAAAATATTAATATCGTTTTACATAAAACATCCAATCGATAATATATTCATATGTAAAATCCTTTTTCTTTTTTGTTTTTTTAAATAACAATAATTAACTTAATTAAACCGTATTATCAATATCAACATTTAGAATATATCTGTAAAACACCTATTGTTTATCCATTTGATTTTATCGTTTGTTAATACATATTTCAATAAACGATTTACGTACGTACCGTTCGCCACGATTTACTCTTTTCACAAACTTTTTCAAAACTCGCGATACCGTTCAAGAGAAGAACAAAGATCGATATAAGCCTGTTAAGCCCGCATCATCGCGATAATCCTGAACGAAAATTCATCGAGAGAAAGAGAGAGGGTATCGCGAAAAAGAATGTACACACACACACACACACATACACATGCACTTGTACATTCGAAATATCTTAGTTGTATTTAAAATGAAAAAAGAAGAAGAAGGAAAAAAAAGAAAAGGAAGAAAGAAAAAAAAACCGACTACGAAAATAAAACATACGAAGAATGTTATGTATACAAAAGATCTGTAAGCAAAAGGGGACCTGAGGAGTGAGGGGATGGTGGGGTGGTGAAATGGGAGTGGGTGGGTGTAGAAGAAAGACGATGATGGGGAAAGAATGTGTTACTTGTTTGTAAATTATATAATTTATGTTATAACCACGTACTCTCTGTATCTTAACAAATTTGTTTTATCTGTTGTAACAAAAAGAAGAAAAAAAAGAAAGAAAGAAAGAAAAAACGAATTATTGATTTTATCCAGCAATATTTACGACGGTGTAATATTTGCCGATAAGTCGTTTTTTTGCATGCAAAGGAAGAAGATAAAAAAAAAAGGAAAAAGAACGAAAGGACGAAGAAAAAAAGAAGAAGAATGATTTTCTAGCTTCAACGTTGGAAATATATGTGTACTTAAATTTATATAAAAGAAATGTGAGTTTGGTTTTTTTATTATTTCTAATTGAAATCGATCGATCGATTCTAATCATCGTTCTAATTATCGTATTTTCTTTGGTATCAATTTAAATAGAATTATATTTTTAAAAATAGAAATATATTGTAATTGGATTATATTTATATGTTATTATAACAAATTATAAAAATATAATTCTAAGAAAAATATTTCATAAATATATATGTATGTGTGTGTGTGTGTGTCCGAGTGTAATAATTATGAGTATGGATTTTCTTTTGTATTTTTTATTTACAGAAAATAACAAAAGAGATAATAGATGTAGTGTATCCGATTAATTCAAGAATTACGTCCGTAATCACCGTGTTAACCTAATTAATCGGTAATGAATGTGTAAAAGACACGAGTCTTCTCCGAAGAAACTGTTTCTCGATGTCACGTACAACTTCGTGATCGTGTGTTGACTAAGAAGAAGAGAGAGAGAGAGAGAGAGAGATTTACTTTTACTACTATTAGAATTTCACTATACAATCACATTAAACACGTACACGTTTTTAAATATTTATAAAAAGATTTCTATATTGTTAACGTTAAAAAACGAAAATAGTAAAAAATTTCTTTATGATTTATTAATATTTAATTAACTATATTAAATCACATATGACATGTATATTATTCTTAAGCAAAAGAATATAATGAATTTATGTGTGTGTGTGTGTGTATGTGTGTATATTAATTCAATCTAATTTCTATAAGTAGATCTACTTGATAGAAACTTAAAAATTTCTCTTATAATAAAATGACCCGTTCTTAAAATTGAAAGTCAAAAATTTCGATAGACTAGATATACCTAATAAATTAAATAAAAATCATAAGTGTATCAATTACAATTATAAAAAAAAAATATTTCAATTCTCTTAACAATCTTTTAACAATCCATATTTAATTATATAACAAATATTACCAATCATATATACAAATATAACAAATATTTAACAATCCTTCTCACATTTTTATTTCTCTCTCTTTCAGTCTCTCTTTCTCTCTTTCTCTCTGTTTCTCTCGCTCTGTTGGTCTCTTTCTGTACAAATCATTTTATAAATGAATTCAACAAAATCTTAAAAAAGACATGCAACTTGTCTAAAATTTAATATCGAATTAATTTCGACTCATGAGAAATTCGTTTCATCAAAACGCGCGAAGAAGCTTTATAGTAATAAACGATAACGATATACTAACAGCGCATACAGTTTCGAAGGTAAACGATTTCAAGGTCTACCTCGGCGAGTAATTTGCAGCTGGCGAGTAATTGTTTAATCGTTGGCAACAATAACATTTGATTCAGCGTTATCCTTGCGTTTTAAAATGAAGTAATCGTTTTACAACGATTACGACAAGACGTTTCGTAAAAGAGAAAATAATTCGAGCGGTTAAAAAAATAAAAAGAAAAAGAAAAATCAAAAAATTAAAAGAGAGCAAACATCAAAACGAATAAATAATAACAATTAAAACGAAAGGAAACGAAAGACAAATGTTTGCAACCATTTGTATTTCAAAGAGTAATTTGTTATACGCAGGAACACGACTCTCGGATAAGAAAGTATATTCGCATATATGTATATACACGTAAAATATTCAAATATTGAAATAATAAATAAGTAAAAAAGAAAAAAAAAAAGATGAAACAAAAATAAAAAATAGAAAAGACATAATCGTGAAAAATTGCAAGGTTTCCTTTTTTTTTTCAAAGTCCATTTGTTACATATGCACTTGTTACGTTTGAGCATGACTTTTGGGTAACGATAGTATACATACAAACATCCGTGTGTGTATCTCTTTTTATTAGTTTAATATTTTAGAAAATAATTAGAGAAGAAAACTACAACAACAATAATAATAAAAAAACAAAAATAATAATAATAATAATAATGATGATGATGAATAAATGAATAAGTAAATGACGAAAAATTATAATGCACAAACCCGACCTTTGGCTATAATAAACGTATATATTCGCCATTATTACTTGAAATATTTTGCAGTAATAAAAAGATGAAAAGGAAAAGAAAATAAAAAGGAAAAAAAAAAAAGAAATAAAAGAAAAAAGAAAAAGGAAAAGAAGGAAGGAGGAAAAAGAAATAAAAGAAGCAAAAAAAGAGAGAGAGATGAAAACAGAGAGACATAGAGATAGATATATACATATACATAGAAGAAGAAGAAGAAGAGAGAGAGAGAGAGAGAGAGAGAGAGAGAGAAGACGCAAAGTCGCAACAATTTTTCTTACCGAAGCCATTTGTTATAGTTAGAAATTCGAACTTTCAGTAATGACGCATATCATACATAATTACTGTGTTGCACTGTTGCATATCCGATGGGTATACGACAATGTAGCACTAGAAATGATTGATAGTACGTAGCCGAGCTATGTAAATGATGGCGCGCGCTCGATGAACGTATGGAGCTAAGAAGTGCGACGGCGCGCACACTACTGTACGACGACCTATATTTCGAACGACCTCGTAACCTGTCACCGAACTTGACCGTAAATTTGCCTCCTTGCCACCACCGCCACCGTCGCAAATGCACGCGATAGTCGATCGCCTTTTACATATCCTCTCTCCTTCTCTCTCTCTCCTTCTCTCTCTCTCTCTCTCTATCTCTCTCTATCTCACTCACTCACTCACTCACTCGGTCTCACCAAGCTCCATTTTCACTTTTTTTTATTACTAAGAAAGAGAAAGAGAGAGAGAGAGAGAGATATTTTTATCGCGAGGAAAAAGTTATGCGATCAGCTTTAACTAATAAATTCTAAGCGATAATAATAAGCGTCGTTATCGTCAATAAGGATGATGATGATGATGATGATGATGATGATGATGATGATGATGATGATGATGGTCATCATCATCATCATTATCATCATCATGATTATCATCGTCATCATCATCATTATCGTCGTCATCGTCAACGACATCATCGTCGTCGTTGTCATCATTATTATCATCGTAAATAATTATTATAATAATAATAATTATTATTATTGTTATTATTATTATTATCACAAGTAAATTAATAATAATAATTTTCGGTTTTTCCTGTATAAATAAAAATGGTAATAACGTTTGCAAATGATAGTAATTATTCATATCTTCATTGTATAGTACGTGATATATTTGTAAAAAAGAACACGAAAAAATAAAAAAATAAAAAAAATGATTACAAATATATATATATATATATATATATATATATGTATGTATGTATGTATGTATGTATGTATGTATGTATGTATGCTTGTAGAGAGAAAATTTCGTACAAATGACATATCTTCTTTCCTTGTTTTTATGTAAATACCTTGTATTTCAAGTATTTAACATAATAAGTATATAAAATATTTAAATTTATGGTTGCCACATTTTTTGCAATATCTTATTTTGCATGCATTTGCAATTACTTAGTTGTCAGTTCATTTATTTCGATATAATTTGAAGACATTACATCGCGTCCTTGATTACTTAAGTCGTTAGCTTCTTCTTGTACCTCTTTGAGATATATCATTGATGTTTATCATAATTTCTTTATCATTCAATCATATATAATAATAATAATAATAATAATAATAATAATAATAATAATAATAATAATAATAATAATAATATACTAATTAATAAAATCTAACTGATCCCGTTAAAAATAATGTCGAGATCGCGCGATCGTCGTCGATAAAATAAAAAAATAAAAAATAAAAAATAAAAAAAGAAAGAAAGAAAAGAAATAAAATAAAAAATTAAGTAAACAAATAAATAAAAACTAAGAGAGAGAGAGAGAGAGAGAGAAATCGTATACAATAATAATACATTATATCAGGGACATTAACGAAACCTAATTAATCCTGCTGCAGTACAAATAATTATAAGATCGCGAAAGCATTCTTAAAACAAAAACAAAACAGAATATTAAAAAAATATAAACAAAAGGAAAGAAAGAAAGAGAAGAGAGAGAGAGAGAGAGTAAGAGAAAGAAAGAAAAAGACGAATATACTCGTTGGTAACGTCCCTGACCATGACCGTATTTTCCATGGTCCCCGGAGGCGACCTACGCAGGGCTAGCTAGCAGCAACACATTCTCATGATTACGTCACGTTACACGGGGTACCACACGGAGGGACACCCTCTCCCCGAGTTAAGTCTTTGCATTTTACACACAAGTATAAGATAGCAAGGAGAGACACTACTATACTACAGTGGTAAAAGGCGGTACTGGGTTCTCGCGACACTTCGAAGGTCATCGTCGTTGCTTACCACGGTTGGGGCCATCAACGTTTGGAAGGAAAGGTCTATGAGGAGGGAAAGTTGAAGAGGGAGGGGAAGGGAGGGATTGAAAACGATATGGGAGAGAGAAGAGAGACGGGAAGAGGGAATAACGATGACGACAGATAAAAAGAGGAAGAGAGAGAGAGAGAGAGAGAGAGAAGGACCTTGCTTATACATTCTCTTACTCTCGCGAATATATATACGTATATATATATATATATGTATGTGTATATGTACGAGAGTCAAGGCTCTGGCCCAATTTGGGTTCGTAGACCCAACTGAGGATAGGTCACATATATATATGTATGTATATATACATATATATGTATATACGTTCGTACATACATCATTTCTCGTCCGTGTGATCTCTATGTTCGTATGTGTATGTACGTGCGTACGTCTATGATATATATGCGTAAGCTTATGCGTGTAGATGTATAAGTATGCGTATAATACGTGTGCGAGAACACGCGTGTCCACCATTCCTCGTACTTTTTTGCCCAAGCATACTCGACGTAAGGTCATTTACTTTTACCCAACGAACCAGTCGCGTCCACCTTCAAGGTTCCCAAAACTCGTCCTTACTCGTCGATGCGATATCGAAAGTCGAAAGACGATCGGTTTTATTCAGAAATGAAAGAATGAAAGAAAGAGACAGATAGAACATCTTTCTCTCTTTCTCTCTCTCTCTCTTTTTCTTTCTCTCTCTCTCTGTCTATGTCATCGTGACGCAATATTTTCTTCTTAAGCCGATGCATTTTATAAGGGAAAGGGTAGGAAAGATTTCTTCGTTTTTCTTCTTCTTCTTTTTTTTTATATTATTTTTATAACATTTAATATTTATTTATTTCTTTTCTTTTTTTCTTTTTCTTTTTTATTACTTCCTACGATAACGAGCACGCGCAAGAAAGTTGGAAGATTTTTGTTTAGAATTTCAACGTCAGAGCGTGAGTTTACGATGCAAGAGAGAAGAGAGAAGAGAGAAGAGACAGAGACAGAGAGAGAGAGAGAGAGAGAGAGAGAGAGAGAGATGTATATAAATCATTAAACGTCAAGCGGAAGAACCGTTGCGACAATTACGTCCACTAATTTGCATATCTCTTCCTCGACGAGATTAACGTTTTAAGGAAACTCTTTTTTCTTTCTTTTTTTTATTACTTCTTCTTCTTCTTCTTCTTCTTCTTTTTTCTTTTCTTCTCTCTTTTTCTCTTTTTTCTTTCTTGTCTTATTTTTCATTTCTTTTCTGTCTCTTTTTACTTCTCGTCACCTTCGAATTAACATCGCTATCTCGAGTTAACGATGCATTCGCATTAACGAAAGCTTATTTTTCTTTTTCGTTTGTATCGTTGTTACTTATTTGCTTATTTTTATATTGTTCGGTTTAACTTTCTAAAGAGAGAGAGAGAGAGAGAGAGATAGATAGAGAGAGATAAAAAGAAAGGAGAAAAAATGAATGAAAATATGTGTACGAATGTGAGAACGAACGAAATGCATTAAAGAAAGTGAAGAAAAAAAAAAAAGAAATTATAACGTAGGGAAATTAAAGAATCTATGTGAAAGATAAGAACGATAAAAACATTGTATTACAAAGAAAAAATCGAAGAAAGGAAAATGAAGAAAGGGGAAGACTTACAAGAGAGTTGAAAACAAAGTAAGCGTATAAAGGAAAGGAAAGGAAACAGAAGATAAAGACGAAGAAGAAATGTATTTATATAGAAGACAGAAAAAAGAAAGAACAAAAAAAAGAAGAAAAAGAAAAAAGATTTGATGTAGAGTTAATAAAAAAAATAAACAAAAAAAAAGAAGAAGAAGAAGAAGAAAGAAAGAAAAAAGGATAAAAAAGATGAGAAAAATTAATGAAGAGTAAAGATGTAAAACGAAACGTTCGCGAAAGACTAGAGAGATAAATAAACGTGAAAATTCACGAACGATGAAGGATAAACGTGGAAATTCATTAAAAAAAAATGAAAAAAAAGAAAAAGTAAACTCGTAAAATTCACGAAAGAATTCGAAAATCTTGAAGGATGAAAATTATATTAAACAAGACGAAATTAATGACGAAAATAATAAACCGATGAGATATCCACATGTGGTGTATGCCACAGATATACACATGTGTGTGTTTTCAGGGACACTCGAAATTGTATATATGGGCCGCGAGGCTACGGGGCCCTTATAGCACGCCATCCTGATATTTATTGAACGTATACCGGCGCAATACTAAACACACACCACGGACGGTTTTGGCCCTCGGCCCTGAGCGCCGTGAAGGTCGCCACGTAACCGGTCGCCGGATGAATAAGAGGCAGAAGAAGGAGAAAGAGATGGATGATGAAGTTCGCGCGCGAACACCTTCGCATTTTCATCTATCGATTATTGCTGTGTAATAAATA
Organism: Vespula vulgaris; assembly: GCF_905475345.1. Taxonomy (NCBI): domain Eukaryota; kingdom Metazoa; phylum Arthropoda; class Insecta; order Hymenoptera; family Vespidae; genus Vespula; species Vespula vulgaris. Next base: position 3,848,933 of record NC_066597.1, on the reverse strand, counting down.
TGTGAATTCGATTTGGTAGGAAAAAAAAAAAGAAAAAAAAAAAGAAAATGTATTCTAAATACTTAGAACATTGTTTTTAAATAATATGTTTTTAAATCGATAGATTCATTTTTGAGAATATCATCGATATATATATATATATAATATCGCAGCTTAATACTTTCAATGTTAGAATAATAATTTTTATATGGATTCTGTATATAATATTGATTTATGTGTATATAATTATAGTTAAATATTATATATCTATATGTAAGTGCGTTGATATAGAAAGATTGTTATGTATTATAAAATTTGTAAAATATGAAATAGTTGATATATAGAGTTACAATATATATAATATATATATATTATATAGATATACAATAAATGAGAACATTATTATTTAACGTATATATCTTCTCTTGTCTGCTCTTTTTCTTTTTTTTTCAATCTTCCTTCTCCTTCTGTTATATATTGTATCAGATTGAAATTGGAATTGTCAAATGATAATTAATGATAAAGACGAGTTTCATAATTAAGAAATCAAAGGAATAAGGAGAATTTTGTATTAAAAGGTCATTCCGCGTTACAAGCCAAAGATCGATGAAGTATGAGAGAGAAAGAGAGTGAGAAAGAGAGAGAGAGAGAGAGAGAGAGAAAGAGAAACATGTAATTTCAGTGTCCGAAGGTTAGCCTAGGCTGAAAATACGTGTACAAAATATAGTTTGTGCGTCTTATTTTCGCCCGTACGTGCACGCAAGACCGACGAGAACACATTTATTCTGCACCTTATGCGTTCTCCGACATTTATAAGATCATAGAAATGCAAAAAATGTAAAGACAAATATATGTATATTTATATATACATACATAAATTGTAATTTGAATAGCTTTATTAATATCACTTCGTTCCAATCTCTTATTCTCTTGAAGAAAAATTATAATGAAGACATATGGTGTCAATTCTTTCGTTATTGATCGGTTATAACCAAATTATTATTCACGTTTATGCATACAAAAAAAAAATATATATAATACAAAACTTTTACTACCAAAGCAACGACGATATAATTTTATCGATGAAAGATTGAAATAAAACACACACACACATATATATAAGAAAAAAAAGAAGAAGAAAAGAAAAAGCGACTTCCAAGTTACATCCCAGGAATTAATTTATTTAATTAATATCGCGTGATATAATGATCTATAGGTCTGTAAAAAAGAGGAAAGGAAAAAACGAAAAAAAAAATAAAGAAAGAAAGAAAGAAAGAACAGCGTAAACCAGAAAAGAAAAAAAAAAGAAAGAAAGAAAAAAGAATCGATAAAAAAGAAGAAGAAGAAGAAGAAGAAAAAGAGAAGAAAGAAATTGTGACCGATCCTGAATAAAATGATACGAGTGAATAAAATCATCTAATGTTCGATTACGATGAGTTAAAAAAAAAAAAAGAACGAGATAACGTGGTATACAAGTTAAAAAATTTTTTTCGTAAGTCAACACCCTGTGGTACACCGAACTATAATGCTCGATCACTTCCTCGATCGTATGCGATTACCGCCAGAGTCGTTTATTTTCACCGGCAATACGTATAGCCTGCCTTCGCGTACCTTCGCCACTTTAACGAGTTTCATTTTCTCTCGAAGAAAGGATTCTATTAGGTAATCACCTTCGCGTTAAATCGACGTTTCTTTTTATTATTTCTTCTCCTCTGCCACCTCAGCCTCTCCATAGAAAATTTCCATTTGCAATCCTTTACATCTTTTCTTTCCTTTCCTTTTCTTTTTTCTTTCCATTTCTTTTTTCTTTTCTTTTCTTTTCTTTTCTTCGACGAACGTATAAAATCGCGATTTAATCGAAGTAGGTTTTTTTCTTCTTTTCCTTTTTTCTTTTTCTTCTTCGTTACAGTAAACCACGTCGAAACGAAACGTTTCGTGCGAATTATTTCCTTCCTCTCATCACTCTGCCCTTCGTAACAAATTTTATTCTACGATTCTCCCGCTAGAATCTTTTTTATTTATTTATTTATTTATCTACTTTTTTTTCTCTTCGCTTTTATCTATAACGAGTATGCAAAATCTAGATTTAATCGGAGTAGTTACTCTTTTATTATAACGAATAACGTCGTATCGACGTTTAAATTATAGTCTTTTTCTTCCACCCAACTCCCACCCGATCCATAACAAAATTTCCTTATGCTATTATATACCTTCTCCTTTTCTCATTAGAATTAAACTGACGTTAGTCGTTTTGTTGTCATTCTTCGATAGAAATGTTCACCTAACGATTTCCTATTATCTTTGTTAATTCATTCAAACAAATAATATATAAAATCTTACCGAATAATTTCTCGTGTCCCTTTCGAAATAATAATCTTCTTCGTAGGCTCGACGCTTAATCTTCCAACATTTTGTTCTTCCGTCGATGTAGGAGAATTAATTTAAAAGAAAAGGAACAAGAAGAAACAAAAAAAAAAATAAAAGGAAGACAAGAAACGATAACAGCAACGATACTAATTATATTAACAAAATTAAAACAAGCAAGCACTTTCCGTTTACTTTTTATCGCACTTCACACGAAAAGTCGAGTACACGTTTTTTCCTTAAAGTTTATCTCCTATCTATCTATCTATTTATCTATCTATCTATCTATCTATCTATCTATCTATCTATCTATCTGTCCGTCTGTCTGTTTGTCAGTCTATCTCTTTTTCAAGAATATTTCAAGTTGCAAGCGTTCGAAATGCGTTTCACGATTTGTACGAATAAACAAACAACACCTTTCTCGCACGAGAACTATCAAGTTGCACATTCACTTCAAATATATATATATATATATATATATACACCCCTTTCTTCTCCTTCTTAAACTTTTCTTCTTCTTTTCCTACTTGTTTTTCTTCCTCGTACAAATTATACATAAACCGTTCGAAAGAGTTTTAAAAAAGAATTTAGAAGAGTTTAAAAAACTTTGTTGAAAATAATTCGCCCGTTTGATGCACTCGATTGCGTGCATGCGTGCGTGCACACACACTTACGCACGCACTCACTCACGAATTCACGCACTTATGCACGCACTTGCGTTGCGTCAAGCTTTAACACTTTATCTCGATATGCGAGTGCACGCACAGAGTCCAAGGGAACGAACACAATCTTTCTATATCTCTCTCTCTCTTTCTCTTTTTTTCTGTCTCTATCTCGCACTGTCTCTTTCTCTCTCTCTCTCTCTCTCTCTCTCTCTCTCTCTCTGTGTATGTCTATCCGTCTATCTTTTTCTTTTTCTTTCTGTCTCTGTTACTCCACTTTAGCTGTCCGATACGACACTTGTTATAAAAGGCACTATATATTTCAAGGGTTTGCTTCAGACACACTATATATCTGTCTCTTTTTCTCCTTAAGGAAAAAAAGATAAAGAAGGGAAAAAAAGAAAGAAAGAATTGAAATTTCTCCCTTTTCTGATGCACAATCAAATAATTAGTTTAATGACTATTAATCCATTCGTAATGTAAACGAAACGAGAAAGAGAGAAAATTCCACAAATTATGTATATACGTAAGTTCATCATACATACACACACATATATATGTATAAATGCACACGTGCTTGTTGCGCGTATATAACGTATCTATATTCTCATCTCTTTCTAAAATCGTCATTCAATGTTCGTCTCCTTTGCTTCTTCTTGATATACAGTACCGTACAATAATACAATTGTTATGTTTCCTTGTGTAAAACTTTCAACGAGTTCAAAAAAAATAGAAGAAGACAAAAAAGAAAATTCATGTGAATGCACACACTTATATACAATGTATCTATATCGTTTCTTTTTCTCTCTTTTTTTTTTTTTGTCACTGTGAGTCTGTATCTTTCTTCACTTCCTGTTTAACACCAAAGTACAATAATGTAACTGTTTAGTTTTGATTTCGAAGAAGAAAAGAAAAAAAAAAAAAAAACAGAGAGTGAAAGTTATATACAATGCATCTATATTCTTTCCATCACTCTCTCTCTCTCTCTCTGTCTGTCTCTGTCTTTCTAAATCGTAGCACTGATGTTTTTTTCTTGATCCTCTTCCTAGATCCACAAAAAAAAGAACTACAACGATGATAGACGCATGACTGTTCGATCACGATGAACAAGTTTGTATAAGAAAAAAAAATATAAATAAAATTAAATAAATATATATATATATATACAATATATCTATAATTTAACTCTTAAAATTTGAACACTCTTTCTTCTCTGATTCACATCAACGACACGATGATACGATCAATTTAATTTTGTACAAATTAAAAAAAAAAAGATAAAAAAAGAAACAGAGAAAAAATCTCTTTCTCTCTCTCTCTATACATATATACATACATCTATATGTATATATAAAAATGCACACGTGTATATACAATGTATTTATATATTCTCTTATCTCTCTTTCTCTCTTTCTCTCTCTCTCTCTCTCTCTCTCTCTCTCTCTCTCTCTCCCTCTTACTTTTTCTCTCTATTTCTCTCACTTTCTGTTTTTCTCTCTAAATTCAAAGAACGAAGAAGCACGAATGAAGAACCGAACGTAACGCGCGAACGGCGAGTCTCGGTTTGCCTAGCCTAGCCGCCACTAAACGCCACTATCCTAGGTTAGACACACTCGCGACACCCTCCCACTCTCCCTTCCCCCATCTATCTATCTATCTCACTCTCTCACTCCCTCTCTCTCCCTCCCTCTCTCTTTCTCTCTCCTTCTCGTTCGTGCATATACAACATACATACATATATACATATATATACAACATATACACATATATACGTACATACATCATACGTATATATACACACACATATATATCCTAACGGCGTCTCTGCTCGAGTCTATGCGCGTGCACCAGAGAGAGGGGGGAGGGAGGGAGTGTAGAGGAAGAAGAAGGAGGAGGAGGAGGAGGAGGGGAGACGAGAAAAGAGGGAGGAAAGGAGAGAGGGAGAGAAGAAATAGAGGAGGAGGAAAAGGAGGAGGAGGAGGAGGAGGAGGAGGAGGAGGAGGAGGAGGAGGAGGAGGAGGAGGAGGAGGAAGGAGGCTTACACATGCCGCGTCGTGGATTCGGTGCGTCGCGAAAGTGGGGGAATCGTAAGGCCATAGCCACGGCCACCGAGTCTCACACACTCTCTTACAGAAAGCTAGAGAGAGAGAGAGAGAGATAGAGAAAGACAGAGAGAGACATAGAGAGAAAGATAGAGAGAGAGAGAGAGAGAGAGAGAGAGAAAGAGAGAAAGAGATAGGCACGTGTGCGCTCGCGTACATTCGCGAGATGATCTTCGAGCGGCCGCCAGCGAGCTCTCGATCTCGTGCGTTTTGAATCATGCGTGTATTATAACTGTACGTGTGTTGGAGAGAGAGAGAGAGAGAGAGAGAGAGAGAGAGAGAGAGAGAGAAATGTAGAATATCAAGAGTATCTCTCATTGGTTCTCTCTCTCTCTATTTTTCTTCTCTCTCTCTCTTTTTCTTCTCTCTCTCTCTCTCTCTCTCTCTCTCTCTCTCTCTCTCTCTCTCTCTTTCTCTTTCCTTTTATTTCCAATATGATTTTATTGCAATCATATTGTATTGTAATGATCACTTGATCATTAAATATCGGATCGAAATGATCTTTTTCTCTCTTTTGATTCCTTTTGTTTATCCTTTTTCTTTGTTGTTTCTTTTTTTCTTCTTCTTTTTTCATTTTTTCATTTAAACCGATTGGACAGCATTAATTGTTAATTATACAAGAGAAGTAATTATTTATTGTATATATTATATATTTCTTTGAAGAGATGATACGCCAGTATTTCTTACGACGATTATTGAAGAAATATTGATTAATAACAACGACACGTGTGATCGTTTTTTTTTCCATTACTATTTAATTTCAATTTAATTGTTGAAGAGACGAGACATTACGTTTCATTTCATATTTCTCGGGAAGATCCTAAACGATTTTCTATACCGTCGATTAGCCATTGAAAATCGATAATGATTAATATCGTTTCATTTGTATTCAGTTTTTTCTCTTTCTTTTCTCTTTTTTTTATTTTTTTCCTTTTTTGTTTTCTTTTTTTTTTTTTTTTGGAAAAATGAGAAATCATTCGATTAGATTCATCGCGAAAATCTTCTTGTGATTCGATTAATGTATTGAATTGTTTTACGATTTCAAAAAAGGAAAAAAAAAAGAAAAATTGTATCAATAAAAACAGACTTTCCGTTCGTTTTCTGTTACGAAGTTCTAAACAGATCTAATACATTCCGTCTACGTTGGAGATGATGCTTGACCGAGGCATACATGATACGTTTATATATTTGTGTGTGTATATGTGTGTGTTCTCAAGAGATCGAGCGTCTACCGTGTGGACCATAGGAGGGTGCACGAGAGAAACGTGCTTGGTGTCTTCTACTGACTTTTCTTGCTTCCTCTAATATTTTTTTCATATTCCAATTGATAATAAAGAAAGAAATAGAAATAGAGATAGGGAGAAAAAAAGAAAGAGAGAGAGAAAGAGAGAGAGAAAGGACTCTTATTTTTAAGAGAAAAAAAAATAAATGGATTTTTCTCAAAAAAATAATTCTTACGAATTAATTATTATTACTAACTTCTAAAAAATTTGATATCGAAAGGAGTAAAAATAAAATAAAATAAAATAAAAATGACTGACTGCGTTAATCCGATCGAATTATAATATTTCAAAGAAATTTTAGAAACGACTTCGAACAAATCGATCTGAAAACTGATCTGAACCTTCGTTTTATCAGCATTAAAAATAGAAATGGGGGAAAAATACGATCGCAAAATAAACATTTCCTTGATTACAATCCGATTTCCGATGACTCGTTCATTTTCTTATCGCTAATGATGCACGATGCACTTGCGAGCAATAAAACGGGTCTCCAATTCACTATCATAAAATTTTTTTCGTGTGGTTTCAAAAAAAGAAAGAAAATAAAAAGAAAACAAGAAAAAAGAAAGCAAACAAAGAAAAAAATACCAAGACAAAATCAATCTCTAAATCATTCAAAATTATTCTCATAAAAAGGTGAACTATATATTTATACACACAGATGCATACACACGCACGTATATCTATGCGTGTGTATATATATATATATGTCGAAGAAAATTGTAATTATCCATAGCACGATATGACTTTCATTCTTATCTATTATTATCGCACTATTAACATATTCCAAAGCAATATTGAACTTATCTCTCAATATCACCGGCCGTTATCAAGTCTCTCGAAACCTTCGAACGGGACAATTATTACGAACGAGCTAATACATTTTTGAGAGTCATTTTCATCTATACATATATACATATATATGTATATATATACTTATGACATATATATATATATATATGTACATACACGATCGATTGTATATTAATATTGTATAATAACAATTTAATATAAATTTATTCTTTTATTACTCTATGTATAAGAGATAAGAAAATTACATTACATATATGTATATACATATATATGATAAAATATGGTTTTTTATATTATTACGATTTATACGACTAAATCGATTATATACGATTAAATCGATCAAATTTCGTTTTACCTACACACACATACACATGTATATAATACATACATACGTACATACATACATACATGCATGCATATACATACACACATCGATATTAGTTTATAATATTTATATATACATATACATACATACATATATACATACATACATACATACATACATACATACATATATATATATATATATATATATATATATATATATATATATATATATATATAAAACGAAATACGATCGATCGTTCGGAGAAAGGTAGAACTCACGTTCGCGGTCTTCGTCGGTCGGGTCGACGTTCGCTCGCTCATTCTAAGCTACTCTCTCTCAATGAGAAAGAAAGAGAAAGAGAATAAAATAGAAATAGAGATAGAAAAAAGAGAGAAAAAGAAACAGGGAGGGAGAGAGAGAGAGAGAGAGAGAGAGAGTAAAAAACAGAAAGACAGACAAACAGACAGATAGACAGATAGATAGATAGATAGATAGATAGATAGATAGATAGATAGATAGATAGATAGATAGATAGATAGATAGATAGATAGAAAGAAAGAAAGAAAGAAAGAAAGAGAAACAGAGAAAGACAGTCAGTGCGAAAACGAGAAGAAAAAGAAATAGATAGATAGATAAATAGATAGATACATAGGGCTTAAGGGTAAGGCAAAACAAGTAGTAGTGGTCCGTGTTTGGTCGGACGAGCTAATCCACGTTCGCGCCGTTCACACTCCTCCTCTCTCCTCCTCCTCCTCCTCCTCCTCCCTCTTACCCTTCTAACCACCCCCTGACCCCTCTACTCCTTCCTTCCTACTCTTTCCTTCCTTCTTTCCCCAAGGCAACCTGACTACTACTCGCCACGGATGGCGGAGCCGATTCTCCGAGACTTTCTAACGAAAGTGCAAGTCTTTTCTTCGGAACAACCGGCTGTTATAACGAGAGAAGGAACGAAGCTAGGCGCGTAACACGCCTCAAGACGCGACTTTCGCGCGTTTTCCGCGGCTTCCCAACGGGGACGAGGTCGTCGAACGCTTCCGGGCTCTCTTCTATCCTTCTATCTATCTATCTATCTATCTATCTATCTATCTATCTATCTATCTATCTATCTATCTATCTGTCTGTTTCTATCTCTCTCTTTTTCTTTGGCTAGCTGATTGACTCTCTCTCTCTCTCTCTCTCTCTCTCTCTCTCTCTCTCTATGTCTGTCCATCTGTTGGTTAATTTGTTCGTTCGTTTGTCCATTTGTTTTTGTTCCTATTTGTTTGTTTATTCGTGTACTCGTTTACTTATCCTTTTCTTTCCTCCGTTTCACTCTTTCTTTCTATTAATTAATGCATCGATTTTCTTTCTGCTTGGCGATTTCCTTAATTAGATTTCATTTAATGCGTTTCATTTAATGACAGAAACTTTTATTATTTTAGGATTATCATTAGATTAATGATTATGTAGGATCAATTTTGTTGTAGCATGATTGTTATTGTTAATTATTGAGCAATACGATTTAAATCGAATCTTCCTGCGAAATATCGCTTATGTTTCAATTCATTCGAAACGAAACGTAAGAAAAAATATCTAATCTTTACATGACATCATATTTGCTAATTTCGAATGAAATCAACAATGATCATTACGATATAATTTTTATACGCATCTTCCCACTACTTTTCATTCTATTTTTCTCACAAAAAGAAAAGAAAAGGAAAAGAACGAAACGACGATTATTAATAAACGGATAATAGATACTTCTCACTTTCTAAACTCTTTTCTCAATTATCCGCAATAATCGAAACTTTGCATTCGGCTGACGTTGTTCTATAATTAATCTGTAAATTATCTAGATCGCAATGAAAATGTCGCTAAAAAGAAAAAAAGAAAAAGAAAGAAATAAAAGAAAAAAAAGGAAAGAAAAAAAAGGAAAGAAAAAAGGCCAATCACGATTACATACACACACACACACATATATATGTGTGTGTATATATATATAAATATTATGGAAATTCAACGTCGTTATATTTGTTTTCATTCGAAAATCAACTCGCGAGCATATAATTTTTTACGAAAGAAAAAGTAAAGGACGAGAGAAGTTGCGTCGATCGTCCTCGAGGTCTCACTGTTTGCCAAATCGAGACCTCGACCTTCGTCTCAGTTACCGAGATCATCCATGTGTATACGTACTATGTACTGTATTCGTGTTTAAAAAAAAACACACACACACAGAAAAAAAGAGAGAAGAAAAAGAAAAAAATATTCTCTAGGATTCGAATAGTTGTGGACACTGGCCGGAGGCATAAAACGAAGGCCTTGCGACGAATAAAGAAAAGGTTTGATCTCTCTCTCACTGACTTTGGATTTGCTATTATACATGTTTGTGACATAAATATTTTCTCTCTCTTTCTCTCACATATCCTCTCTGGAATGTATAAAAATCGATAAAGTAGTTGAAATTATAAGAAATAATGACGAAATTTAAACACGTAGACATCGATGAACACGACGACGCAAACTCGTCTCGTCGTTTATATTACAATCTTTATTTTTTCTTTTCTTTTTTTTTTCAAAAAAATAAAAATTTTCTTTTCGCGTTTGAATAACACTATGCACGTAGTAGTATATAAAATTTGTCGATTTATTAACGAGATAAGAAATGAAAATTAAAAGAAAGATTTATTCTTCTCTTCAAATTCGTTTTATAATATTTTCATACTGACGAAATCAAAACGATACATAAATTCTCTCTCTCTCTCTCTCTGTCTCTTGTATTTTTCTTCTCTTTCTCTTTCTCTTTTACTTATATACTTACTAACTCACTTTTCAACTCAATCTCAAATTCGTTCGCAATAAATTTCCAAAGCTCGTTACACAAAAAGGTTTTTTATCGCCTCGTCCCCGTCACTCCTTATGACGCGACGCATCAAAGCAACGGAACGGAATAAAGAAGAATGAATCGTATGAGCTGATAGCATAGTTTGCACTCGCATTAAATCTTTCTCGTGTAAACGAGATGTGCATGTGTACGCATACGTATATGTTTGTGTGGGAAAGAGAGAGAGAGAGATTCGAGTCAGTATGTAAGTAAGAAGTACTTATATATCGTGTCGTGTTCATAGTAAGCTTAATAAACTTTCACTGCACTCTCTCTCTTTCTCTCTCTTTCTGTCGCTTTGTCTCTCTGTCTTTCTCCCTCTTTTTCTTTTTGCTCTCAAGTCATAAATTCGGTAACTTCCACTTCATCTCCCCCTACATCCCTCTCTCTCTCTCTCTCTTCGATGATCGTCCCTCTCCTTCAACTCGTCGGGACTATCACTTATGCGAAAACTTATTGCAGGATGTGCCAACAGGAAGAAGTAATGGATTTTAACGTATAAATAAATGCATCTCCCTTGAAACAAGAAAAGGAGAAAGAGAGAGAGAGAGAGAAAGAGAGAGAGAGAGATTCTCTTCAACCTCGCTTTTTTTTCGTTCTTTGTGTTATAATATAAATGTACTTAAGTATAGATATGTATATATATATATCTTTATACATATATATATATATATATTTATATTTATATATTTATACATATATATTTATACATGTCTGTGTATATGTATGTGTGTGTGTGTGAACTTTGCGTGGGACGATGGCCCATTACCGATGTAGATAGAAATGTTGGAAGAACGCAGTGAATTTAACGAGGTTAACAAAAAAATCCTCTTCTACCGTTCCCCGATCCGTAAGGCTTCGTACGGTACACTATGACTTCATATATATGTGTTATTTCTCTCCCTGTATCTTTATTTTTTTTTCTTTGCTCTTTTTCCCTCTCTCTTTTTTTCATTTCATGTTGATGTCAATGTTGAATATATATACTACATGGTTCTAACATATGCATATATATATATATATATATATGTGGGTGTGTATATAAATGTATTGTATTTAATATCTCTTCTTATCTCTCTCTCTCTTTTCATGTAAATTTCGTATATATCTATATATTACGTGTCCCTTAAACACACACACACACATATATATATAACATTGTATATATGCAAAAAGTTATTATTATATATATGTATATATATCTTTCTCTTTTCATGTAAATGTTAAACATACATAATACATGACTCTTACATATGTACATGTTAGATTACATATATATATATATGTATATATATATATGTAAAATGATATATAACGAGAGATGTGTTGGTTAGTATTTCTCTCTCTCTCTCTCTCTCTCTCTCTGCATATAAATGCTGAGTGTACATAGTACACGTGGACTCCTACACACATATGTATATATATATTCACACGTCTCTTATTTGGCCGATTGACAAAATGCAACGAATGTAAAATTATAAGAATAAAAAAGAAAAAAAAAAGAGATATAAAGAAAGACAAAGTAAAATAAAATTAAAAAAAAAAAAGAAAAGAAAGCAAAAAAAGAAGAAACAGAAAGCCATAAAAATTGTCGTAATTTACATTTACAAGTTTCTTTTTCTTCATTTCACTCGAAATAACCGATCGATCGAAAACGTGGTAAAGGAGTAAACCCGTCAGACGGTTTTGTCTCCTCACACGAGGATATCTAAATATAGCTAGGGTGTCCGATAAAAATACAACGTTCTAGAGTTCGTCTATAGTCGGCCTATTATTATTACTAAGCACGGGAAGAGAGCACATTGGAAAAGAAAGAAAAAGAAAGGGAAAGAGAAAAAGAGATCGAAATGGTCTTTCTTCTATTCCTTTCTAGCTATTCAGAAAAGAAAAAATATATCCATGACATTATCTATTTTCTTCCAGTGTTTTATGGATACAAAAAAAAAATAAATTCATGATACAAAAATATATATTATATATATATATATATATTATTTCTTTTTCATTAATTTGAAATAATAAAATTTATTATTTAACTAAAAAATTATCTCTCTCCTAATATAATATGTTAAATTGAATAACGAAAATGACGAATATTTAAAATCAAAATTGATTCATGTAATTTTAAACATATTTAACAATAAATAAAATCTATTTATATATGTATATAGGCACATATAATACATATATATATATATTTACATATACATACGTGATCAATCCATTTAAGTAAATATTCCTTGAAACTCGTCGAGTGGTCCATCGTTTAAGGACGTACTCTCACTTTTCACCTTCTATCGAGTGAACGAAGTACGAGAGAAATCAGTAGAATCGATAGTATCGATCCTATCTATCTTTCTTCTTAATTTATTTCAATTTGTCCATATACGCGTAATATGTAATATCTATCTAAATATATACACACATATATATATATATAACTAACATATTAGATTATTTGGTTGACTAGTATCAGTCAACGACATCGTTTTTGTTATTAACCGATTGAAATCATCAATCTACAACTATACTGTCACTCTTCTTTTTTTCTCCTTGCTCCTCCAATCAGCAATTCAACCTTTTAATCTAACTAGTCACGGGGGCCACTGGCCAATATTTGGGCCAATGTTAAAGTCAGATGGTATGACGATTGCCTAATGCTCGCTCGAGTGTTTCGATAATGAGCAAAAGAGAGAGAGAGAGAGAAAGAGACAGAGAATTTTGTGACAGAGTAACAGAACGTGTTAATCAACTTTTCGATTTAATGATCACCCTAATAATAATAATAATAATAATAATATAATAATAATAATAATAATAATAATAATAATGAATTATCAATCGAATTCAATCAAACGAAAGAAATGAAAAAAATTATCAATCGATTCAAAAATCATAGATATTGATCGATCGATTTTAATCGATCAAACTAGAGAAAAAAGAAATTTTTTTTCTTTTGAATTTGACAAAGATTATGTCAAGAGGTATCTCCTACTTTTGGCACTTGACACATATCTTACCTAACCAACTCGTCCCGATTGCGTGTTTCTAGGCCACGTGAAATTTCGCTTTTGGCATTCTCATTTGAATCGTCAGCTGTTCGATTAAAAAAATTAGTTATATCTGCCTGTCCTAAACCTTGTGTCATTAAATACTTCTTTTAAGATATCGACGATGTTGGTAATAAGAATAATAAAAAAGAAAGAAGGAAAAAAAAGAAAGAAGAAAAGAAAAAGAAAACGGGGAAAAAAGGAAGAATTACAAGAAGAAGAAGAGGAAAAAAAAAAGAGATAGAAAGAAAAAAAACTTTCGCTCCCGATAAAACGAGGATAATCTTCCTGCTCGAATTCGCACTGAAATTGGGTGGGGGTGGTCTGACGGTCGGTCTGTCGGTCTGTCGGTCGGGCGCGACAGTAGAAGGGGAATACTTCAAAATTCTTGGCACGAGTCGAGTTCTTTCGTTTCTATCGAATCCAGTTCCAAGATGTTTATCGTGGCCCTGCTTGTTCAACTATATGTATAAGTACATATATGTATTATACGTTGTATATACCTATACGTATCTACCTATATAAAAATGTATGTATGATATGTATATGTGTATGTTTATGTGCTACGCATTCGTAGAATGCAGAAATTTTATTCGACTCTCTCGTCGTCGTCGTCGTCGTCGTCATCGTCGTCATCGTCGTCGTCGTCGTCGTCGTCGTCGTCATCGTCGTCATCGTCATCGTCGTTGTCGTGTGCACGTCGCTCACGGCAGACAAGAGCGCATTCGTTCGCTCTTAATGTCCGTGCTTGGTGACCCGTGGTGCAAACTAAACCCAGCGGAGAAAGTTGCCGGATACTTTCTCGTAGCACCGTACTTGCTGCCTCCTTGCACACCAAGAACGATGCAATCGTTTAAACGGTCTCCTGTATCGAAGAACCAACCAACTACTTCTACTTGTCAGAGTAAGAGTTTCTGGCTTCAGGGCCGTAACTGGTCACTCTCTCTATCTCTATCTGTATATACCTATCTCTGTCTGTATATATCTATCTCCGTCTCTATATCCCTATCCGTTTCTCTCTTTCTTTCATCCCTTACTTTAGCTCTAATGTTTTGATTCATTATTACGCGAAAGAGAGAAGGAGAGGGAGAACAGGGTGGAGGAGAAGGATTTCTTTTCTTTCTTCCTTTTTCAATGACTTTTTCATTAAAATAAATTTTCGATATAATATGTCCGATAATAGAGATGTTAATTAAGTGATAAATGATACTCGAGAGATATTAAATAGTGATAATAAAATTAGAATGTTTTGTACTGCTATAAATGTCATACTTAAAAATGATTAGAGAGAGAGAGAGAGAGAGAAATGAATGAAAATTCTGATCGACGATAATTAATCAGGCAAAAAAGAAAAAGAAGAAGAAGAAAAAAAGAGTAAACAAAAAAGGAATATCTGACAGATATCAGAAACAAATTTTCTTTAACAACAGAACATCCAATCTGTATAATATAAAACAAAAATAATAATATCCTATATAGATCTCAAGATTCTATATTTGTGAATCGATGGACGATAAATCAAGATAAATCGAGTGCAATTGACTGGAAAAAAGGAAAAGAAAAGAAAGAAAAAAAATAAAAGAAAATAAAAGAATCGAAAAGAAAAAGAAAAGAAAAAAAAAAGAAAATGCGCAAAGAGAGAGTCGAGTTTGAGAGAGTTTGGAGTTTTAAAAAAATATCAGACCATTCTTAGCGTGTCCCCCCCCTCTCTCTCTCTCTCTCTCTCACTCCCTCTCTCCTCTCTCTTTCTTTCTTTCTCCTTCTCTCGAGAGTAAAGCATTAAGGCTCTTCGCGGACCAGCGACTTGATTTACTCGTTCGAGGGAACGAACTCGCCCGGCACTTACACTTCGCTAAGGTATAAGCCTCTCTCTCTCTCTCTCTCTCTCTCTATCTATCTCTCTCTCTCTCTTTCACTCTTTTTGCCTGTCTATCTTTCTCTTTTGTTCTCTCTTTCTCTTTCTCTCTAGCATGGTTCTATGTATAACCATGCTATTATGCTCGCAGGTAGACCGCTCTCGCGCATAGTCGTCGTAGGAAAATCTTGGTCCTCCCACGCCTCTTCGTTAACTTATTCATGGGCATAGCCCGCGGTGGACCATGATGAATCGAAGTCTGCACATTCTCTCTCCTTCTCTCTTTTTTTCTCACTTTTCATACGAACATAGAAAGATCTATCAGTAATTTTTCTCTATATACGAAGAAAATTGTTTCTCTACGAATAATACGAAATATTATTGAGAAATATCATTTTTGTATAATTCATTAATGTATGTATTTATGTATAGTTGATATTTCATTGACAGTTAAATAGACAAGGATAGAAAAAGAATATTAATCCATATCTGCATATTCTTTCTTTTTCTCTAACTTTTCATACCAATGAGAAAGAATATCAATTTATAACATTATTTCTCTCATATTAACAAGAATGATCTATCATTCATTTTTTCCTTACATATTCAGAATTACTCGTATAAAGGAAGACAAATATAAATTAATAATAAGAAAAATGAAAATTTAATTTATTTCTGTATATTCGATCTCATTGAGATAGACAAGAATAAAAAAATAATATGTATTGAAGTCTGCACATTCTCTATCTCTCTCTCTCTCCTCTCTTTCCACCACCCACCCTCCCTCCCTCCTTCACTCATGTTTCTAAGAAAGATCTATACTTATTCCTATTTTCTCTTTTCTTTAAAAAAGTCGATAGTTTTGTTTTTATTATTATTATTAATAATAATAATAAAAAGAAACTAAAGAAAAAATAAAAATCTGACTTATTTCTAAATAATCGATTTTTATATAAGATAGACAAGAATAGAAATATGCATCGAAGCTGCTCATATACTCCCTCCCCTCACTTATAAGACACTTATAAAAAAGATTGATCACTTATTTCTCTCGATAAAACATCGATAATTGTTTCTTATTGACGAATACAAAAAAATTTATACGAAAGTAAAACTGTGCTCGATTTATTAAGAAATAATTTCGATCGGAGACTTTCTTTTTCGATAGAAAATTTGCTAATAGAAAAATAATTTGTAAAATTCGGGTATCTTTGCGTACGTTCGGTGTATTCGTCTTCTTCTTCGGCGCAACGAAGCGTGACGTAGCATTCGTGCAATAAACTCCGTGTGACGTCACTCATTCGATGACGTGTGGTCAACCGCGGTCAATGCACCAGCCCGACGTTTCTTGCAGGGCACTATAATGCTCGGTTCACCGGCCACCTAGCTGTGTGGGTTAGTTCACGTATACGAACTGCAACGCGGTGCACGTGCGCGCGTTACACCGCAAAATACCGGGTGTCCGTAAAGTCTCACCTAACGTTC
Organism: Vespula vulgaris; assembly: GCF_905475345.1. Lineage (NCBI taxonomy): Eukaryota > Metazoa > Arthropoda > Insecta > Hymenoptera > Vespidae > Vespula > Vespula vulgaris. The sequence goes on along the minus strand of NC_066597.1, from coordinate 3,832,149 downwards.
CTTCGTGTTACAAAGCTTTAACTATAATCATCTCTCCTTCTCTCTCTATCTCTCTCTATCTCTATCTCTCATCCTATTCATCCTTTTTTCTATTCGTTTCAATCCTATTTCTTATCGTCCCAATAACTCTTAACAGATTATTTTTATTTATCTGTCCGTTCATTTATTTATCTAATTATTTATTTATTTATTCCCTTTTTTTTATTTCAAAAAAAAAAAAAAAGGAGAGAAAAAAAAAGAAAAAAGATCGCGATAACGTTGACGAATATTTAAAAACAAATTGAAATTCTGCGTGATTTCTTTCTCTTTTTTTTTTTTTTTTTCTTTGCAAATAAACGTACTCTCGGCCATTAAAAATATTATATTAAAAACAGAGAAAGGAAAAAGCGTATTAAAATAAATTGATAAATTTTAATTATCGATCTATGAGAGAAAGTCGATCTCTTAATTAATGGAACGTTTTTCTTACCACTACGAGATGGAATGATAAATGTGTCTCGTGAGAAAAAGAAAGAGAAAGACAAAAAGACAGAGAAAGAGACATGGATAGATAATAGATAGATAGACAGAAAGAGAAAGAAAGAAAAAGAGAGAGAGAGAGAATAAAGGGCATGAAAGTTTTGTTGTTGTCACGCAATCATCTTCCTCTTCGTGGTCCCCATCGGAAAAGCGCACACCCACGCTCTTCTTCGCCCACACCAACACGCACTATATACACACCTACAACACATACATGCGAAAACAGCAACGCATACACACGCATACACACACACGCGCGCATACACGAGCTAGAGCGCACTCCTCTTTCACCCGAAGGTATGGCTATGTAGTACGAAAGAAAAAGAAAGAGAGAAAAAGAGAGAGAGAAAGAGAGAGAGAGAGAGAGAGAGAGAGAGAGAGAGAGAGAGAGAGAGAGAGAGGTCGGCTAGTAGTAGTAACAGCAGGGAATTATCGGACAAGTAGAAAGGTCCACAGAGTGGTCGGCCGTGTCCTGATAATCAATGATCTCGCTCGCGCGCGCGACCTCGTACACGCGAGGAGATAATTTCTTCTTTTTTTTCCTTTCTTTCTTTCTTTCTTTCTTTTATTTATCTTCCTCTCTTTCTTTCTTTTTTCTCCTTTTTTTTATGCCAAAAAAACGAACTTAAAGGAAAAAGTAAGAAGGATGAAAGAAAGTAATAAAAAAGAAAAGGAAAACGAAAGTTGGATAAACAGCGAGGAAAAAGAAATCGTTCGCTTTTTCTTTTTTAAAGGTATAGATCCGACACCGTATATCTTTCTTCTCGACTTTAATGCGGGCATATGGTATTAAAAAAAAAATACTGCAAAAAACGATAGATACATGCGTATGCACCTTGTCGACTCCGCAAAATCATTTTCTACAGGAGAGAAAAAAAACGGTGAATTTAGAGAGAGAGAGAGAGAGAGAGAGAGAGAGAGAGAGAGAGAGGGAGAGAGAGAAAGAGAAAATAAGAAAGAAGGAAACTAAAAAAAAAGGTTGTTTTTCTCTTTCGTTCCACGACCTACGATTGCGAAAATCGATTTTTGTTTCGTAAAAAAATTTTTCAGCGAAAAGAAACGAAGAATGAAGCGTCCTTCGGTAACAGTCGGAGATGTGTGTACAAAAATGAAAAAAAATAAAAAATAAAATAAAAAAAAAAATTACGAATGATATACGAAAAACGAAAGAGAAAGAGAAAGAGAGAGAGAGAGAGAGAGAGAGAGAGAGAGAGAGAGAGAGAGAGAGAGAGAGAGAGAGAGAGAGAGAGAGAATTATAAATATGGGAACAGAAAATATTTTTAACGACGACGAACGCGAAAGAATGTTAAAAGAAAAATAATACGTGACACTGATGAATCGGTATACAATTAATTATGCAAAAATTTATTATTATTATTATTGTTTTTGTTGTTGTTGTTGTTGTTATTATTATTATTATTATTATTATTATTATTATTATTATTATTATTCTAACTCGTTAATATTACATTCTTTCTCTCAGTCTTTCCTTTTTGAAATATTTTCTTCGTAAAAGAACCATAACAACGAATCACAACGAATACAAAGAATTAAATTAAAGAATTATTAAAATACAAATCATTGATAGATAATAGTAAAAGAATAACAACAACAATAATAATAATAATAATAATAATAATAATAATAATAATAATAATAATAATAATAATAATAATAATAATAGTAGTAGTAGTAGTAGTAATAAATATCTGAATAATAAATTATTGATGATAATAAAAGAAAAGAAAATTTCCTGATCGATAAAATATAATTCGAAAGATAGTAACGGTATACACGTATATAACACATAGAACATACCAACAATACTAACATAAGCTCGAAATTTTACTCGAAATTTTGTGCTTTTGTAAACGAATAAGAAAAAGAGACAGTAAAATAGAGATAGAGATAGAGAGAGAAAGAGAGAGAGATAGAGAGAGAAAGAGAGAGGCATCAAGAGAGAAGAGAGAGAGACTAACGAACTCTCCTTTCACGCGTTGTGGACGATATTCTCGAACGTCGATCGTCGTGGTCGACGAAGGCAAAACGAGCTTCGATAAGCAACATTTTTACAAAGAAAAGAAGAATTGACAAGCCATATTTTTTTCTTCCCTCTGCATTTTATTCGATCCATTTCACTTCTCTCTCTTTATCGTCCTTACTTATATTATTCCTTTTCTTTCTTTTTCGTGAAATTCTTAAAGACAGGCAGAAAGACAGAAACACAGACAGAGACAGATAGAAACAGACGGACAGAGACAAAAAGAAAGAAAGATAGAAAGAAAGATAGAAAGAAAGATAAAAAGAAAGACAGAAAGATACAGAGAAAGGCAAAGAGAAAGAGAAAGAAACGATAAAACAGTAAGAAAAACAGAGAGACAGAGAGAGAGAGAGAGAGAGAGAGAGAGAGAGAGAGAGAGAGAGAGAGACTTTAGCCATAAGCCCGTAGGTAGGCCGCACAGCGTGGACAAGCAAGTCGAGTTGAGAGGCGCGGACGGGCGGTCAGAGACCCCGCAGGGCCGGCGCAAACAGTACAGCATTACCCACTCGCTCGTTCTATCGCAACCTGGACCCAACAATGCTCAATAACCCTCGCCGCCAAGCTCTCGCGGCACCTTTTATCCGATAACGTGGAAAAACCTCGAGCCCTGTCTTTGCCCACCCACCCCAGCCTACCTCACCCCCTTCTCCTATTCCTCTTCCTCCTCCTCCTCCTCCTCCTACTACTACTACTACTACTACGACTACTACTACTACTACTACTACTACTACTACTACTACTACTACTACTACTACTACTACTACTACTACTACTACTACTACTATTACTATTACTATTACTACTACTACTACACTACTAGTACTATTACTACTACTACTATTACTACTCTACTACTAATACTATTACTATTACTCTTACTCCTACTCCTCCTCCTCACCCCTTATAAACATCACTATATACTCTTACCCTTCGTTCCACACTTCTACCAAACTATAACGCTCCTTCTTTTACTTCCTTCTTTTCTCTCCTTTTCCTTTTTTTTCTCTTTTTTTTTTCTTTACCCCTTTTTCATTTCCCCTTCTTTCGCTACCGTTTCTGTTTTTTTTTTCGTTCATGTGTTTGTTTGTTTTTTTTTCGTTTTTTTCTTTTTCTTTTTTCTTTTTCTTCTTCCTACCTTTCGAACGGCAGAAATCAGAAAAACAGGAAATCAGAAAAGTTCGCGAGTCATCGCGAGATGATTCCTTATCGAGAAGTAATTTTTATTCAAAGTGTATATAAATGTGTGTGTGTGTGTGTGGGTGTACATCGCTTGGATTCTTTTTTCTCTTCTCTCTCTCTCTCTCTCTCTCTCTCTTTTTTTTTTTAGAATAAATCGTTACAAAATTGTATGGAGAGTTTTGTTCTTGTTTCAAACGCTTACGAAATATATGTATCTTGCGGAATTTTAATAAAAATGAGATTCTTTCTCTCTTTCTCTCTACGTTTATTTTATTCGGATAATTAGTAACAAATTTATATGTAGAAAATATTTTAATCGAAACGTCACAAAATGTATACCTACACATACACGGACACACACACAAAAGCGCTCGCGCATTATATATGTGGAATTCTTCACGTTGGAATGTTTAATATATTCGATTACCGTGGAAAAACAAACTCGATGAAATTCTATCTAACTATCTCTGTCTCTCTCTCTCTCTCTCTCTCCCTCCCTCCCTCTTTCTCTCTCTTCCTCCTTCTCTTTCTATCTATCTGTCTATCTATCTCTTTCTACTCGGGCGAACGTAAAAGTGCTTTAATTTCGACGGGACTTTCTCTCTTGCATGGCACGTCATCGACGAGCTGTGTTTTTTCTCGAGTCGCGTATTACGATATTACGAAAGAAATCGACGAACAACAAGTGGGATGAAGGAGAAATAGAAAAAAGAAAAAAAAGAAAGAAAAAAAGAAAGGAAGAAAGTAGAAAAATTAAAATCAAGAAACAAAAATAAATCATGAGAGAGAAAGAGAGAGAGAGAGAGAGAGAGAGAATCGAACTCGCTGGAGATCGGTACGAATTAATTAACTAAAGATATTTGAAGTTGGCGCCTTTTCTTCGATGGTCACGTGGACTTCGAATTCGACTAACCAAAGAAGGAAGTATAGAAATGGCGGGAAAGCTCTCGCGTTTTCTTTTCTTCGAATTTTTCTTTCTCGTATGCGATTTGGATCCTATCCAATTAATCGATAACGAAATCGAGGATGAAAAGAGAAAGAGATAGAGAAATAGAGAAAGAAAGAAAGAGAAAGAAAGAGAGAGAGAAAGAGAGAAACTTTTTTATTGTATCTTTCTTCATTTCTTTTATTTTTTTTTCTTTCTTTATTTTTTTTTTCCCCTTTTTAATCGCAATATTCTCGAAGCAACGACGCGTCCTAGTACGTCTCGCAATTCGCAGGGTCAACGATCTCTCTTCTCTCTCTCTCTCTCTCTCTCTCTCTCTCTCTCTCTCTCTCTCTCTCTCTCTCTCTCTGTTTCTCTCGATTTCACCGAATTCTCATAAAAAGACTCGGGAGACGCATAGCTCCATTCCTTTCCAGAACGCGTTTTCCGCTCGAAATAAATTCCAAACGGCGAATCTAAGAAACCGTAAGGGAAACCCAATATCATAAGGCGTAGACGACGGTTAGTACCCTAACTTCCTCTCTTTCTCTGTATCTCTCGAAGTCGATCCACCTTCTTGTAACATTATCCACTGCCCCTTGGTACGTAACGTACGAACGACGAACGAACGAACGAACGAACGTACGTACGAACGAACGACGAACGAACGAACGCACACACATCGACAAATCTCCACGCACTCGACGCACACGCACACCTACTCGTACGCACATGTATATATATACGCGGGGAGAAGATCCGTTAAGAAGAAGACCCGAGACCGTTGAATTCGTTCTTCTTTTTTTTTTTTTTTTAACGATCTTTCTACACAAACGCAATAATTAATCGATGAAGTAAATTCCGTCCCAACAATGATCCGACGTTTAGATATTTAGAAAAGGGAAAAAACAAAGAAAAGAGAAAAAAGCAAAAAGAACATTAAGAACGTATTATGTTCTCACTTACCGATGATGAAAAATCAGTTCGTCGTAACATTCGAAAACGGTTGATCCTCGGAAATGACAAAGATTTTTCTTTTTTCTCTTTTTGTCTTCTGTCTTGTCCTCTGTCTTCTATCTTCTATCTTCTATCTTCTATCTTCCTCTTTATCCAAAAGAGCCGTTCGAGAATCGAAACAATTTCCTCTTCCTGTTGCGAGTGTGTCCCTCTCGGCTTATTATCGATAGTACTCACGGAGTCACCAACTGACAAACCACCCACACACTGTGACGTGCACCGCCCTCTCCCAGGGATTCATGTTCTCTTTTTCTTCTATCCCTCTCATCTAATCGCAGTTACCGTTCTCCATCAACTATATCATGCATTCGATGATATCGAAATGATAGAAGGAGAAGGAAAATGAGAAGGATTAATAGAATAGAGAGAGAGAGAAAGAAAGAGTTAAGAAAAAAGAATAGGAAAGATACAAGAGGATGAACGAAGAAGAAATTGCGAACGGCCGTACGAAAGATGATGAAAAATCCGTTAAGAGAATCGTATGGAACACACCAGTCCGTCCCTGACAATGTTCGAGCGCGCGAATGCGAATTCGAAATCCGTACGGAGTCCTATCGCGAGTTAGGTGAACGAATATATGTTGTGTGTTTGTGTATGTGTTTGAGAGAGTAAGAGAGAGTAAGGGAACTAAAGAAAGAGAGAGAGAGAGAGAGAGAGAGAAAGAGAGAAAGGTTGCTCGTACGTCACGTATACGTATGTATGTCCTCTATTAGTATATGTTTCTCAGTAGAAAGAGCGAGAAAGAAGGAAAGAAAAAGAAAGAGAGAGAGAAATAAAGAGAGAAAGAGAGTGAGAGAGTGAGATAGAAAGCAACTCGAAGCCGGCGGCACGTGGTCGTCGCGATCGAAAACACTTTCGGGCTATAGACGTACGTAAGTGTATATATATATATATATATATATATGTATGTATATATATGAATTGCGAGCGAGTATAGAAAGAGAGAGAATGAGTGTTATGTGTGTACGTGTGAGTGAGTGAGTGAGTGAGTGAGTGAGTGAGAGAGAGAGAGAGAGAGAACCCACGTTGTGCTCGCGTCTCTCTCTCTCCAGAGATGCTCTGTGCTGCTTGTAATCGCGCGTCCGACTGAGCCGAGAGCCGAGAACTCACCAAGTCCCCTGGCCTTCTCGCCTAGTGTCGCTCTTCCTACTCGGCTGCCTTCGTCACCCTACCCCCACCCCGCCACCCGCCGAACCTTCCAAGTCGCTCGCTTACTCGCTTACTCGCTCGCTTGCTCGCTTACTCGCTCACTCGTTTCTCCTCACGCGCCGAACCGCGCCGCGAAAGCTCTCTCTCTTTCTCTTTCTCTCTTCCCCACTCTCTCTCTCTCTCTCTCTTTCTTTTTTTCTTTCTCTTTCCCTATATATATATATATATATATATATATATATACATACTACAAGCTCTCTCTTTCTCTGTCGTTCGAGAGAACCTCGCGAAACTCTTCGCCACGATCTTTCTCTCTCCCCTCTCTCCCTCTCTTATTTCTCTCTCTCTTTCTCTCTCTCTTCACTCTATACCAACTCCTATCTCTCTCTCTCTCCTCCTTCCAACGATATCTCGGCGACTCTTTTCCTTTTCATATCTCTATCCCCTCCATTATATCCCTCTCTTTCTCTCTCTCTCTCTCTCTACCTTCTTCTTCTTCTTCTTCTTCTTCTTCTTCTTCTTCTCCTCCTCCTCCTCCTCTTCTTCTTCTCGCGACGAATATGCGCTTACGTCTGTATGTATGTATGTATGTATGCATACGTATGCCCGTGCAAAAATATGTATGCGCGTGGCTCGCGTACAGCACGAAATTACGTTCGGAAGACGTTTTTGGTTTGCGAGAGCCAGATGTTGCTCTTCCTCGACGCGAAATACTTTCATAATCGGTCGACGCAGCGTGCGCGTGCGCGTGTGCGTACATGCGTTAGTGCGTTAGTGAGTGCTCGCGCATGCGCACTAACCAGTGTCGCCTCACGCGGGCTCGTACCGTTCGAATTTTTCCTCTCTCTCTCTCTCTAACCTCCCCCATCCTCAACCCTCTTTCTATCCCATGCTTCAGAGACATTTTATATTCGCTCGATCTTTCCATTATTCGTTTCTTTTACTTTTCTACGTCGAGTTACAATTTTCTACTTTGCTTTTTTTTTCTTTTCCTTCTCTCTCTTTTTTTTTCCTTTTTTGAGACAGGTCACGTCTTACAGAAGTCTCTTTTTATTTCTCTCTCTCTCTCTCTCTCTCTCTCTCTGATGTATAGAAGATATACCCGCGAAGTTCGAAACGTTGGAACAATAAGTGTTTTATGCAAGAATAAAAAATAATCGACGACTATATACTCATACGTTTATTGTTGTTGTTGTTGTCGTTGTGTTGTATTGTTGTAGTTATTGCGGACGTCATTAAGAGCAGAGAAACAGTGGTCGACATTGATCGTCGATTATCTTTCCTCGCAAACTCGAGTGCCATCGTAAAAAGTCTCGAGCAACACGTTTGTTGGCGTTGGTGTTGCTGCTGGTATTGGTGCTGGTGTTGCTGGTGTTACTGGTGTGTTGCCGTACTCTTGCTGGTACTGCCGTGAGAAGAGTAGCCGATGAATGAGCAAAAAAAGAAGGGTATTGCTGGTGGTGGACCTTGGATAAGAGATCGGGCCAACCTACATCTAGGCTAGTAGGTCAAGTAGATGTTTAGCGCTAGCATGAATCATGACGCGATATATCGAAATTATCTAGTTTATGTCTCGTTAGAGGATACACTTAAGTATGAGCACTGTTCGACCAATGAGAACTTTCGATTCAAGGAATGATCAGAATTTATATATATATATATATAGAAAGAGAGAGAGAAAGAAAAAGAGAGATATAATTATATATACGTGTATGCATTTTTGTTTCTGTTTTTTTTTTATTTTTATCGATACAAAAACATACGTACATGTGTATGAGAAAGCACGCGACGTCTCGATTAAAGTTGATCCATTTAACGAGGCAAAATCGAAATTTTCTTTCTCTCTCTCTCTCTTAAGAGAGATAGAGGAACGAACGAACGATTGGTTTCTATCTTTTTCAATAAGTTCTTCTCGTTTGTAATCCAAGTAAAGAGGTAGGCATAGAAATCTACGATACCACCGAGATTATATTTCCAGACGATTCCATCTACTCAAATGCAAAGATTTATGGGTCCAGTATGACCGGTATTAATTTATAAATCCAGATGGTATTCCTATGCCATGGATTGTAAGGATTCGCAAATCCCAAGATTTATGAATACTGGTGAAAAGTGCATGGCATATAAGTACACACACATATATATATATATATACATATGTATACGTAAGTACATACGTTTATACGATTGAGTAAAAACTGTAATAAACTTGAAGAAAATTCTAAAGAAATATAAACGTCGTACGAATAATAATGATTAACTCTCTCTCTCCCTCTATCTATCTATCTATCTATCTATCTATTTATCTATCTTTCTCTACTCTTTATCAAAACATACAAGAATAATAGACAATAAAAGAATCGATTAATGTCCAAACTGAAAGTTGTCCCTGGTGTTGGTAAAGATACGATCGTGGAGGAAGATTGGGCGCCCATCGTGGCATTAATAATTCAAATTAAGCCTTTTAACGTGGATTACAGGTAACGCAACGTCGAATGTTCGAACGGTCGACCGATCGAACCATCCGGGCGTCGTCAGTTGCGTTCGATGAGACTACGTTTTTGTCGTGTCTTCGGGTCGATCGTTATGACTCGTATGTAACTATATTATACAATATACGAAATTCTTAAAGGGAATCTTCTTAGAGAAAAAGAAAAGGAAAAAGAGAAAAAGATATATATATATATATACATACATACACATACACACACACGTGCGCGCGTTACAACCGTGAGAAAAAAAGAAAAAAAAGAAAAAAAAAAGAGAGAGAGAGGGGGAGAAGAAAAATAAGAACGACAAAAATATATAATTTTTGGACTGGATGATTGCGTTGTGACGTCAGGTAGGAACATCAGCGTGTTCAAGAAGGAGTCATGAAGACGAAGGAGGAGGAGGAGGAGGAGGAGGAGGAGGGAGGGGGAGGAGGAGGAGAAGGCCGTTGGTGAAGAGGAGAGAGAAGCTCCCCGGAGAAGGAGGGGAAGAAGGGTAGGAGGAGGAGGAGGAGGAGGAGGCACACGGGTTCGCTTTTGCCTGAGCGTACCCGTTCGTTCACCCTAGCGGGGGCACCAACCTGGCTTTACTTCAGTTACACGCCGAGAGAGCCGGCGCTGTATATAGCTATATCATACATTCTCGCGTGTACTTACACCTAGTATAGGTGGGTATACGGAGTGTACAGAGAGTGTCCCGCTCGAGCATGATGCGGTTCCACGGCCCTTTGCCAGCGAGGCGGGTTACCGACTTGCCCCGTTCTCCAAAGAGAAAGATGAAGACGACGTTCAAGAGAGAGAAACAGAAAGAGAGAGAGAAGGAAAGAGATAGAGAGAAAGATGAAGGAGAGAAAGAGAGAGAGATAGAGAGAGAGAGGAGTAAGTCCCTTGCCTTCGATCGGGCAGAACGGAACGCGAGCTGCACTTCGCGAGAAAGATCGATACCGGTACGAAGAGATGTACTCTCTTTCGTCGACTACAATGTCAAACGTTAACCACCAGTCGACTGTTCGTTCAAGTACTGATAATCGTATGTGTTACAATCGTAGATACGAATGAAAGAGAAATAGAAAAGGAAGAGAGAGAAAGAGAGAAGGATGGTATTAACATGGAAGGGTACATACATATATGAAAATATTATTTGTGACGTTACAGACTCTCGTTGGTGTATACAGTAAAATTGTTGAGATCGTTTATCTCGGTGTCGTAGGAATGTATTCTATCTAAATTAAAATTTCTTTTCTCTCGATATATATGTATAAGTATATACGTTGGTAACTATATGATGAGAGAGAGAGAGAGAGAGAGAGAGAGAGAGAGAGAGAGAGAGAGAGAGAGAGAGAGAAAGAGTGGGAGAAAGAAAGAGAGAGAGTTTTTCTATTGGACGGGTTCTTGACCTAACACGATTCATATCCGAAATGCTGATCGCTCGAAAACTAACGACTTAGCTTACTCGATACTTCCTAAAGGTCGTTGTTACCAACGCGAATTCACGCAATCGTCACGTATTCTTGTATATGAGCTGTTAATGGAAAAATTTTTTTTTCTTTCTCTTTTTCTTATATATATATATATATATATATATATATATATATATATATATATATATATATATATATACACACACACACACATACATATATATATAGTTTTTATATAATAATTTATATAGAATTTTTTATATACAAAAATTTTATACAAAAATTTGTACATATAAGAAATATAAAAAAAATTATATATATATGTATATGTATATACATAGAATAAAAAGATATTGAAAAGAAATATATAAATAAATAAAATAAAATAAATCTTATATATGCGTACTATAAAGAGATTAAGTTTTATTAATGGATATATTAAATCCGTTCATTCTATTAAAGATAAATAATTTTCTTTTCTTCTTTCCTTTCTTTTTTTTTTTTTGTTCGTTTTCTTTTTCTATTACGTTAATTATCCATCCTAGATAGGAATTAAACGGGACGTACTAGCTAAAAGAGCCGATCGGTCGCGTTAATCAGGAAATGCAATATCTTAATTAAGTATAACGAGGAGTATGCGCATTGACACTGTTGACCACTCTGATGGACACTGGATCTGTCACTGTGTCCGTTGGACTAGATCTTTGAGGTTGATGAGGGTAGCTAACTTCCATGTCTATTTCATCTAATTCTTCCTCTTCTTCTTCATGGGTGTCCGACTCTTCCTCTTCCTCCCCGTCACCCTCCTCCTCTTCTTCCTCCTCTTCCTCTTCCTCCGATCCTCTAAACTGCATATTACAAAATAGAATTATCACAATTATCGAATTAAAAAAAAAAAAAATAAAAATAAAAACGAAAAAAAAAATAAATGAAGAAAAAGAAATATCTATTAGTTATTTAATGAAATTTAATTGTAACATAAGTGAAATGAATAATCGTGAGAATAATACATTTATTATTCTTTCCTATATTTCCAACTGTCGGTAAGTTGCATCCATCTAACAACGACTACAAATACTCTGTAGATAACTGGTTAATCTAGTCACAGTTACATATAATTCTTCGAATAATTTTATCCTAACTATGTTTTTCTCGACATAACGATATAATATCAATAAACGAAACGTTCGAACGATTAAAAATATATTCCTTCATTTTTACGAAATTGGTAAAATATGTACGATGAAATATATATATATATATGTATGTATGTATATAAGTATATATGTATGTATCTATGCAGATGTGTTTCGTGAGAATAAAGTGAGGTTAACTTACGTCACTAACTGTTTTCCCGATCGGTATATGGTCGTATCCTTGTACACGGACATGTTCTCTCTGACAAGACAATTAATTCTGAATAAAATATTGTTAACAAATGAAAATCATATTCTAATTTACCCATGCTTGATGTTCAGCTTCTAAAGCAGTTACTTCAGATTCCTCGTCAACGGGACTGTCAGCATCGAACCACAAAGGATCCGTTATTCTTGGCCGTAAACTCGGCCAAAGTGGAACAATCGACATAATGAACGATTAAGATATCAAATAATAATAAAACTATAATAATAACTAATATATTTTATTTTCTACACACACTTTCGACGAAACTTTTCGACCGAATCGCACGATAAACAACACGAACTAATCGATGGATTGTAAACACGAACGAAATCGCAAAGCTTTTAGCGCCACCGCGGATTTGCGGAGAAAAAGGAAAACAGAGAACGAAGCGGAACTGTAACCTGGCGCCATCTGAAACGATACTTTTAAGAATCAAAGGGTTATGATATTAAACTTTGAACACAAACAATTCATTTTGTATATTCTCCTTTATAAAAAGAAAATTTTATTTTATACTCGATACTATATTGTTTTTCTTTTTATTCGTGATAACGTGATGATAAATTTGATGAAGTGAATGATCATTTTAAACAAATTTATCTCTTGCAATGTACTCTACCATTCTAAACATATTTTACTTAGTTCAAAAAGAAATGAATCTTACGTTTATACGCTGAAATGTATAAAATAGTAAAAGGAAAACAATATTTCTAATCTTAACGACACGCTGTTGCACATTAATAAAAATTAAATCTGTGTGAGAGAAAAAGATCTGTAGAAAGAGAAAGAAAGAGAGAGAGAGAGAAAGAGAATCAATCGATGCAAAATATCAATACCTACACCTACAACACACTAGAAGACTAAATAATTGTGTAGAAAAAAATAGAAAAACGACAACAACCGTAATATTTTCTATTAAAGAAATTAATTTCATCATCTGTACGTATATATTATTTATAAAGATTCCAATTGAATTAGTCGATGAAAAAGATTCCGCTAAAAAATTATGTCGAAACTATCGCCATCTCTCGTCGAAACTAAACATCACGTTAATGTAATGTCACGTACTTACACTGGCGATTACAGTCGTCCTGCGCGTACACTTAAAGATTGTTTCTGTCTCTGTTCCTCTCCCTGTTTCTTTCTCTCTCTCTTTCTCGGTCTATCTCTTTCTATCTCTTTTTAACTCGTTTTTCCTTCAGTTCAGAACGATGGCGGCGAGCAATAGTGTGGCGTACAGTTTGTTAGGGGATCTGCGAGTGTCCGTGCTAGAGCGTTAACTCGCTCTTAACCACAAATTCGCAGATCCGACTTGGACACGAAGTCGAACAGTCGAACACGAAGGAACTGCAACTCTACGCGTTGTTAGAAAACTCGTTGCTACCTAAGAGAGACGAACGAGATATAACCTACAATTTTTTCTCGAGATTTTTTTAAACGGGAAAACAAACAAAAAAGAAAGAAAAAAAACGAACGAACAAAAAAATACGGTGAGTACCGAGAATTAACAAATCTTTCCTTTTTTCTTACGTTTTATACTGAAAAAAAATATATATATATGTATATGTAGGTAGAGAGAAAGAGAGAGAGAGAAATTCTTTCTTTCCTTCTCTTTCTCTCTTTCTCTTTCACATTCACTCTCTTTCTATCTGTCTGTCTGTCTTTACCTATCTCTTATAGTCGTCGGTAAAGCTGAATTTATTTCGTAACAAGACGCTTCGAGTTCTTTTAACGAGTGTCACGTAATATACTCTCCACAACGGATATTTTTCTTTTCGTCGAATTCGTCTAAATACTGTGAATCGGTAAAATCTTCAGAATTTCTCTTTTCATCAAAACGAATGTATACGGAATCGCGTGTGTCAAATATTTTTGAAATTCATCTTCGCGCGTGTGTATCTTGTACATCATATTATATACATACATACATGCATACATACATACATACATACATACATACATACATATATATATATATATCTTTGGGAACGTCGAAAAGAAAGTCGGACTAATTCGTTCTTTATCTTATATATTTCTAATCTTTGCATCATATCTTTTACTAATCGATCTTAAAAGAGAATAAAACGTGAAATGTTTCATTTCACTTTCTTTTTTTCTTTTTATTAACGAAACTAATAAAAAGGAGACGAATAAATAATTTCGATTCAATCAAATACAATAATTTTTCTAATACGATAGTAAACAGCATTCACTGCAGTCTATCGGTAACATGTCCGATATTAACACGAGAGAGAGAGAGAGAGAGAGAGAGAGAGAGAGAGAGAGAGAGAGAGAGAGAGAGAGAGAGAGAGATAAAGAAAAAAGAAACACTTTGCACCGATAGGAGGTGAATGTATCGTAAAATTTCTCACACAATCAGGTTCGTTACTTGTTCCTTTACCCTTCTCCTCTTCCCCTGTCCTCTCCATCCCTCTCTACGCCTACTTACCCACCCTTATTCGTTCCTTTCACATAACAATTTTTATTTTCACTTACTCCTACTACAGCTGTCTTTGAAATCGTAATATATTTAACTAAATGCGGTCACTTTCTACATTGTTGAACGGAACCCATATTGAAAACTAGATCTTAATTCTCTCTCTCTATTTTGCTTACTCGTTCACTTGCTCTTTTTTCAATCCTTATTCTTTTTAATCGTTATATATAAAATACACGTGAGTGTAAACGATGACATAGATCGAACTTTTATCGATCGAAAAGGATTATTTTTCTTTGTTTCTTTTTTTTTTTTGGAACCCTTGATATACTATATATATATATATATACTCCTGTTAATTTATAACGATTTGCTATAGTTGATCCAATTGACGCCAATATTGTCCCTACCCTACGACGAGTAATTCGTATTTCCTAAGTGCACAGAGACAGTTCATGACATACGTGCATGTATATATGTGTGTGTTTGGACGTATGTATATACGTATGTATATATCATGTACCAATATATATTATATACCATAGTTGAATGTATTCGCAAACTCTCGTTGATCGATACTCACTCTATTCATGCATACTCTTCTTTTCTTTTCTTTCTTTTTCTCTTTTTATATATATACGTAAGTAGAACGCTAAAAATTCACGCTTCGTTATCTCTTAAAACTGCTTACTTATTTACTTACTTATTTAATTATAATTATCCGTCGTATCGAACGAATAAATTCACCCATATCTTCGTTAGATCGATACATATAGACCTTTTTTGTTTCCTTCAACTATTTATTCTCGTTCTGTTGCCACGACAGTTACGTAAAACCATCGCTAATGATGGCTGCCTTTTAAACTCACCAATGAATCTCGATTGGTAATAAAAACGATCGATAATTCGCGATATATCCCTTTCTCCCATTTTACTGTGAAACCTTATTATGAACTCTCTCCCTCTTTCTCGCTCTCTCTCTCTCTCTCTCTCTCTTTATTTCTATCCCTATCTATGTCGTTTTCACTCATACCTACTAGGGAATATTGGAATTTCAATATTAGAGATTCCTGTGGCGTGACAAATTGTGGTCTTGCTCGTTCGAAGGCCCTTTATGAAGTCTTTTTCCTCCTTCCTTGTTCCTTAACCAGTCATATTAACAATTAGCTTTTATCCTCTTTTTAAGGTTATGTTCCTATTTTTTATTTTATTTTTTTATTTTTTTTTTACGAAATAATGAAAACATTAAAAATATTAAACGTTATTTATAATAAATGTATGTATATGTATATGTGTATATGTATATATATGTATATGTGTGTGTATATATATATATAAAATTATTCATCAATCGATCATTATCTGATCGATTATAGTACAAATGGTGCTAAAAGTATAGACATTAAATTATCGTAATCTATTAGTATTATTGCATGATTTCAAAAATGGAAATATAAAAATAATATTTATCCGCGTTATTAGTTTTATTTTTCGAAAAATAAAATGTGATATTTTATAAACATTCTGTAAACATTCTCAAGGATTAGTTACAAACTTAACTTCAGACCATTATTTTCTTTCAACTGGAATATATGAATCTAAATGAGTAAATATTAATTGTTTTACACATAATTATGCTAACGATTTTATTTACATTAAGTATAGATATATATTATCTCTTTTTTTTTCTGTCGTTGAAAGATAATCGATTTAAAACGATTATTTTTTTGACGTACTAAACTCTTTAGTTTTAACTTTTTACTTTCTAGATTTTATTTATATTCTCTCTTTTTTTATCTGTCATTGAAAAATAACCGATTTAAAACGAGTATTTTTTTGACGTACTAAACGAAGAATATTGTAATGAGACCACTTTTTCCTGTTTTTTGTTTCTTTCTTTTTTCTTTTTTTTTTTTTGTTAACCACCAAACGATACCTCTTTATCAATGATTTCGATTGTCTGCGGTTTCCGGAACAAAAATATTATTGACTACAAAAAAACATGGATTTATTATTCAAAATATATATTTAATAATCGTAATCATACACAAACACACAAACACCTTGTTGTTGAAATAATTTATTAATGCTTTATTATCAATTATATTAAAATCTAATATTTAAAATAATAATTTAATAATTCGTATAAAAAAGATTTATATATATATAATAACAAATATATATATATATAAATATATAATTAAAGTCTTAAATATAAATATTAATATATGTGTGAATTATTCTAATTATATATTATAATTAATAGTATAATAATTAATAATGAATCTATATAATAATGCATTTATAAATTATCTTTGTGGTTATCTCGAGAAATATATATATATATATATATTATATAACAAGGCACGTATATATATATATGTTTGTGTGTGTGTTTGTATATAACGAGGTATGTGCCGTAATTATCACCGTACTTTCTGCAATTCTCCTTTTTAATGCAACGCAGTTTCAATAACTTCACCGAGAAAACGTATACGATACAATGGAACTTCTATACTCATTTTCTTTTTCTTTTTATTTCTTTTTTTTTTCTTTTGTTCATTATTCTTAATCTAAAAAATTCTATATTTATAATTCCCGAAAAAACATTGTTACGATTTATGCGTATCAGTAAGATGATTGGTTTAATTCGTTTACGACGAATGAGATTTAAGCGGGAAAATTTGAACGAAATTAATCCGACCTGTTGCAATGAGTTATCGTATATAACTATCATAACGTATTTATCTTAATAGCGTTAAAAATAAAACGTTCGACTCTCTGTTTCTTTCTACTATTCCTTTTTTTTTTCAATAAACAATTTATCGAACGTTTATACTTCACAAAGGTCGCTGACAATCTGCTTGTAACTGTATCGTGTATATATATGAAACAATATGTTCGATGTTTAATCAGTGGATAAGACTAGAGTGAGAACGAGAGTAAGAATAAGAATGAGAGAGAGAAAGATAAAATGAAAGTAGGCGTTACCTTTCTGGACATTGATATAAAAAATTCTACTCTTTTTCTTTTTCTTTTTCTTTTTCTTTTTTTCATTTTTCTTCTTTTTCCTTTTCGCTGTTTAGTTTACTTCGAGATAACAATAGAGACTTGTATCGATTAAACTAATCGATTTTTTCTCTTTCTTTTTTTTTTCCGTCAATGAAATATATAACAAGATTTCTTTAAGGTTAGATCGACAAAATTGAATTGTCATTATTTTTAATTGGCCATAAATATCTATATTTTTTAAATTAAGAATTAAAAAAGAAAGGAAAAAAGTTTGTTTTAGTTTGAGAATAAGTGTTAAATAAATGATAAAGAAATTGAAAAAGAAAAAAAGATATTTCTATATGTACATATATATAATTTCACGTTCACGTATTATGTTTTGTAATAATGTTTTTATGTTTCGAAAAAATAGTTCAACATTTGTATATTATTGATAATTCGTAAAAAATGAGCACATGATATCAACTTTTCGTTAGATTGTTAATCAAAGCTGAATGTGTAATTAGGTCTCGAAAAATTACGTTTCTTATGAATTATAATTACTATTTTTCTATGTATATTTAATGCATGCATACATGCTTGTCTGTACGTGTGTATGTGTACGTTTGTTTGCTATATTATATCTTTTTAGATAACAACAAATTTCTGCAGAAAATTCTTAACAAAACAGTTTCGCTTATTAATAATCAACGCGTTAAAACAGAAAATGGATAAAACAGAAGAAAAAGAAAAGAGAGAAAGAACACAATATTTTGGAAGTTCGAAATCTCATTTTTTTGGTTATGTATCAATCGGATTCGATTAAGACATATTTATGAAATTTAATTGTGAAATGAGAAATGAATCGTAATCCTTATTTGACACCTTGATCTATATATATTTCCTTTTGATCGTATTACCTCCTTCCTTCGAAGATATAATTTAACAAACTTACTTGAAGTTACTCAAAACATATCATATTTCGTTTAAGAAACGCGTTTAATTGTCTCTATCTCTATCTCTATCTCTATCTCTTTCTCTCTCTCTCTCTTTCTCTCTTTTCTCTCTCTCTTTCTTTCTTTTCCCTGAGGAGGTTATATTACGAAGAAACCATATTTTTGCTGATAAAAGAAGTAACAATATATAAAAAAAGAAAATAAAGAGTAAAAAAGAAAAAAAAATAAGGAATGAGAGAAAAAGAATAACTTGATCACTATTTCGTATTATATTAAAATCGGTATATGCGTATATATTTCGTAGATTTAGCGTGAAATAAACGTAGTTTCTTCTTCGATATTACAACCAGACTTCGAGTGATACTTGAGGTAACGTTCTCTTTCTCTTTCTCTGTATTTATCTCTATCTCTATTTCTCTTTCTCTCTCTCTTTCTCTATGTCTCTCTCTTACTTTAACATTAGAATGGAATGTTCACTCGATGTCCGTGTAAAAAAAAGACGTCAGTCCTATCATCAGGAGATCTCCTTTAGAAAGTCTCTACCGACTTCGTTTTTTATCGTAACACTTCGTTCTGCTTGCACGAACACACGAGTCATGAATCGTTTCTTTCTCTCTCTCTTTACGAATACACAACGTCCATGGTCAAGCTAGCAACTTCGGAGAAACGGATCTTTCTTTCCTTTTTTATGTTTCTTATCTCAGGGTAGCTATTAAAACGAGAAACGGTTTTTATCGCTTAACAAACCGTTACTCGTATCATTGATGGAATCAACGATTGAGGAATAATTTTAGTGAAATAAAAAATAATAAGATAATTCTATAGAATATATATCTCAGTTGCAGATTGATATTGTTATTGTTTTTCCTTTTTTCTTTTCATAGATTATTCGAGAGTAATAAAGTTAAAAATGAATTTCTCTCATGCAGCTCATATGTCTCATGAAAATATGGATCATGGGAGTATGAGCCACGCTGGTATGGATCATGCAAATATGGACCATGCAAATATGAATCATGCTGGTATGGATCACATGGCTAGCGGTCATATGCACAGCTCAGCAGCTGCTACGGGTGGTTGCAGTAATATGGGAATGCATGGTATGTCGGTACGTATTTATATCATTAATCACTAATGAGGAGAATCATTTCTGTTGCTTTATCACAAAGACTCGATTTTATATCTAGATGGCTTTTCATGGCGGCTACTGCGAGACTGTACTATTTGAATCTTGGAAAATAACGTCGATCGGTAGTCTCATCGGTTCCATGATTGGTATAATAATTATGGCTACCCTTTACGAGGGTTTAAAGTATTACCGGGAATATCTTTTCTGGAAGACATATAGTTCCTTACAATACAGAAGCGTTACGATGCCTCAAGAGAAGAATGTTGTCGCTGAAGATAATAGAGTTGTCCAGTGAGTTCCATTTTCTACGTATTAATAGTATGTATATAGACTAGTTGTACATTAAGTATAATTATACAACAAACGATATTTATTTAATTAGCTTGTCCATTTTGCCCTTTCTAGTATGGTTGGTGAGGTAATCCATAAACGGCCGTAAGTAAATATATTTTGACGGCCTACTAAATTTTAATTTACTGAATTACAGTTCCATGTGATGTCCTTAGTATTTTAATATTAGCCAATACATCTCATTACAATGATCTCTCTTTTTTTCTCTAGTAGTGCTTCTCTTTTCGATGTTTTCGTCTTCTTCTTTAACAATTTTGCACGGTTAATGTCTTGATAAATGTTGTTAATTGTTAAAAAAATCTTTACAATCGCAATTAAATATTATTTTCTTTTGTAAATTTTTTTTCTCATTGTCGTTCCTGTAATGTATCAAGCATGTCTATTCTGCAATGTAGATTCTTTTTTACTTCATTATTTATTTTCTATAAGGCAATTGAATGTTTAATATTTACAAAATTACGAGACAAAACTATATTACTTTTTCATGGAATTTTCTAGCTTTGCATTGCAAATGATTTCTGTTTACTTTCCTTGCAAGCTTCAATGGGTTTTGCATATTTATTAATGTATATAATTCGTTTATAAATTGTATGTTTATATATATGTATATATAAATATTATTTTAATCGTATATGTGTGCAGGCCCACAATGCTGTCATGGATGCATTGTTTCCAAACGTTCCTGCATATCATACAAGTCATCCTTTCTTACTTTTTAATGCTGATCTTCATGACATTCAACACCTGGCTCTGTTTCGCAGTAGTTTTTGGTGCTACCCTTGGTTACTTCCTTTTCGGATGGAAGAAATCTGTAATCGTGGATGTTACAGAACATTGTCATTAGTAATTGATATAGTGGCATAATCCAGTCTTTCTATTGCTCCATTGTATATATTATTATGTTGTATGGTGATTCTTTTTGCAAAAAAGAAAATATCCAAAGTCAAATACAACATCAGATAGAAGTGTATGAGATGTATATGGAAACAACTTAATACATTTGTGATTCTATGTAAGAGTCCTTTATGAGTACTGAAAGTAAATTGTTGATTTTCAACTAAAAAATATATATAGCTATAAATATTGTGTGTGTATATATATATATATACATATACATATAGAATCATAAATGTATTACGATTGTACAATTATCTTACTTAATTGTATCCTATTGAATACAACTACGCACATTCGCAGTTATGTTGAAACCGAGTGGGACTTATTTTTTAAAATAGAATTAGAAATATATTGCAATGTGACTAATTATGATAATTTTGCAAAAAGAAAACAAGGAGCTAGAATCTTAATATTTCTATGTAAGATACATAAATACACATACATATATATATATAATATTATATATATATATAATATATAATTATATAATAATATACAATATAATATTATATATATATTTATATTATTGTAAATATTAAAAACATTTAAATAAGAAATGCGTGTATCGTGTAAGATGCATATCTTCTTCCAATCACATTTCCTCATTTTATTATTACTTTAATTATTATATTTGCTAAAGAGAGACTTGTAAAGACTATTTGTTACATTAATATTTGAAAAAGGACATAAAGTATTGTATTGAAGATACATGTATAAAATAACTTATAATGCAGTTTTGTGAATTGAGGTATTACTTTAAATTAATTAATTAAATAATTAAGATGATTTGTAAAGCATACGGAGAAAATTTCGTAAAAGATATTACAATAAAAGACATCTACTTCATATATTTTTTCAATTAAATAAATATTAATTAAATAAATGTTTATCGAAAATTCTATTTTAAAACCTTTTAAATCGTAATTAATTCTGCGAATGATGGTAAGTAATAAACATAAAGTTGTAAATACATTTTTTTTCTATAAATTAAAAATAATATCTGTTTGTAATTATGTGGATTTCGACGATGACCAAAATTAATACTTCATATTTTATTATAAATTTATACGTTTCACATAGAGCTATACAAAAAGCACCAGCATGCACATTGTGTACAGAATTGATTTAAGTTTGGTCGCTTAAGAACAATCTGTTATACAATAAATTTATATACTTCTCTTTGCAGCACATAACACATTTCTAAAGCTTTGAAGTAGAGTTCTATTGCTTTAAGAATGTATCACATATGTACACACTCATCCAAAAAGCTTTGTTTTATTATTATTATTATTATTATTATTATTATTATTATTTTTGTAGGAAAATTGTTAAACAGTTAGCGTAAAATACTCTGCACTTCATCTCATACAAATGCCAAATTAATATGTATACATATATATAAATGTATATGTATATATGTATATATATATATATGGACGTATATATATGTACATATGCATATATATTGATAATCTAAAGGAATATATCATAAATAGAAATATAGTTATTATACTGTTCCTCATTTTATACTGCAATGATAAGGCAAATTTACGTTACGAAGCTAAATTACAATTTATATATGTTTGTCTTACATAATAAAACAATTTATAATTATTATTACTATATTTATCACAAGCCAATGATGTGTATAACACTTAAAATACTGTCAATAGCTCACGAGTTGTGTAAAGCACATTCTGAAATATTATATATCGTCTTTTTTTTTCTTTCTTTTTTCCAGCGGTACATATCTTACACGTGAATTTTTACAATTTATGTAAAGTATTCGAAGATAGATATACAAAGCACATATTAGAAGAATAGCAAATTAACTAACAGTCCTGTTAAGTAAGATTTGTGCAAAAGTTTAATAACATAAATATCTTTCTTGAGAATATCTAACAAATTTCATATAACACACAAGAAACATTATATTGAAATATTTTGATGGATGTATTCGAAATTATTTCAAATGTCTTTATAGAAACTTTGGGCTTGTAATTAACCGAGTATTGAAGGCTGGCAAGATTCTCTTCAAATTATTTTGTTAGACCTAGAAGAAAAAGCACGAAACGTGTGAGAAGCGTGTTTTAAACATAGAATCTAAGTAAAAACACAAAAATAATAAAATAAAGTATAATTACCTAATCAAAAATTAATAAAAGTCTCATTTTAATCGAATAAAGTTACAAAATGATCGTGTTTCGTGGAGAAGAATTCACAAAAGAAATTGGACTGTCAGTTGGTGAAATCAAGGAAAATAAAAATCTCTTACATCTTTTGGTACAATGTCCTTATACATCCTAAATACAGTAAACACCATTTTAGGGATTAGTTCAATTTGAGACGCATTATGTTCCTTCCAAATGCAAACAAACTCTAAGTGTTCCTTCCAAAAATGTTGATTCGTATCATAAATATTTCTTATCATGTCTATCTTCATACCACCCATTTCAGTTAGCTGGTCACAAATGTAGATCTTGGGGAAAATGTTTCATGCATTATTTCAGTGAAAAACAAAAAAAAATAATGAAAATTCAAATCTGTCACCTACTCAGCACCAGAGACAGGCATACAGCAACTGGAACGTTGTGGAGAGAGCTGTTTAGAAAGGTCGACGGTATCTTCTACTAACGGATGTTCTAATCTAGCCTCCAGTCGTGCCCATGCAGCAACAGCAGCTGCAAACGCTGCTTCTACATTTGTTGCATCCTTTGCAGATGTTTCGACTAATGGTGGATCTCCATTTTCTGCACACCATGCTCTGGCTTCTTCTGTTGTTACTTGTTTTTCAGATTCCAAAACATCCACCTATAGAAGTATATTTATGGTTGAAGAAATTACGCTTCTTAAATTCAAAACGGTTCTTCCCTTTTATATTTTATAGTACATACCTTATTTCCCACAACTATAAATGGAAAGGTAGATGCTTCTTCAACATCCGCATAATAAAGAAATTCTGATCTCCAGAGAGCCAAATTTTTAAAACTTGTTCTATCATCAACGGCATAAGTTAAAAGACAAATATCTGAACCTCTATAAAATGGAGTTCTTAATGTTTTAAATCGTTCTTGCCCTGCTGTGTCCCATATTTGTAAAGTATAGGATTCACCATTGATTTCTATATCTTTGTTTAAAAATTCTACTCCAATAGTGTAAAAATTATGTTCATCAAAATGATTCGATACAAATCTGTTCATAAGACAAGATTTTCCCACTCCGCCGTCACCCAAAATCACTACTTTTAAAAGTGTAGATCTTTGTGAATTACGATTATGTATGTTCCCACTTCTGAACGTGTCTGTTGTCATTGTATTGTTTCCAGACATCTTATATATAACTTTGAATCAACTTATAAGACACAATAATACAAATTTTCGAATGTTTTTGCCTCTTTGTTCTTTTCTTATAAAACAGTAAATCTTTTTGAAATGTCATATAATATTCAGTAAAATGAAATTATTTCTTGAATATTTTTTTTTAATATAAAGAAAATCAGCTAATTCGAATATCCAGGTACGATGGTTTAAAGTAGTAATTATCTTATTTCGACCACATAATATTATTTGTAATTCGGTGTCCGTTCGTCAATCATTTAAAAACGAATAAATAGCACGGTAGCACGCACACGCACACAAATATAATTTTCACTTGACGACAAGCATAACCTTCTCTCGATGCTTTTTTACACACACTATCTTCTTTTCAAATATCTTCCTTTAATAGATATATTTCTTACAATACATTTACGATAATTTATTTCATAATAATTAATTATTGAATCACAGAAATCTTTGATATATACCAACTCGAATCTCCTTGTATATGTATCGTGTTACGGATGACTATTGTACATAAGAAATGTACGTTTTTCGTCGATAAAAATAACGTAATCACAGAAAAATATTAAGCAATGTTCATTAATCCAGATCTTTCTTTGAGATTTTTGTACTAATCATTTGTAATTATAACGTATCACTAATCCCGTCCATCTTTAAAAAACACAAAGCATTTGACACTTTGCAGACGACAAAAAGGAACGCCCATGTTGGATTCTATGACTAAATCAAATATGGCTGCCAGAAATTATAAATACTGTTTTTACCGGTAACTATAGAACTATAGAAAGAAAGATCAAATCTTACGAAACTAAAAGTAATACAATCCTCGTTATTTCGAGTTTCCAATTTTAACAGATCTAAGATGCTTTTGATGAAATTAAAAATAAAATATGAAGGTTATGACTCATTCCTTTTGTCTATATCGTGATTTTCTAAACGTAATGTAAAACGAAAAAGAAGTCGTATTAGCGTGCTATTACACAAGAAAATAGAAAATATTATATAAGTTTTGTATAGAAATGCGTAACGATAAATTACATTTTCAATAAATTGATCGCTAAATGTTTTTACGAGCGTTATATTAAACGATCTTCTCTTTTATAAATATACACACGCGTGATTATAATTAATATTGTAATAATGTGAAAATAAATATTTACTGCGAGTGTAAGAAGTCCCACTATTGCGAACGTTTCCAGCCAAATGAATTTTCCATAACAAACAATACCTTGAGCAGGCCGCCTGAATATCGCATTTGTGTACATGTGCGTTTGTCGCTAATGCGCATGCCCTACGACTTTATATTACGACTGTTTATATAGATATCCATAAAGAAAAATTGATTTCATCTTTACTTTCTTAAAATAGATATATTTATTTTTTCTGCTACAAAAGTTTATGCAAGATCAATATGTTGTCTTTTCTTTTTTTTTTTTAAATATATAATCATGAAATTCCTTTCAAATTTTAAGCGTCCTAAAATTTTCTGTCTGAATTATACAAAAATTAATGGAATTTTAATTACGATCGTATAAATTTTTCTAACAAGTTTTGAAATATTTATTATTTCGTTAGATCCTGTTTAGAAAGATGAATTATTGGACAAACGTAAATGAAAACTTAGTCGAAGATGTTATTAATATATTTTGAATAAAGTATTTAATTGAAGTTGTCAATAAATCGATATTATATTAATTTCTTTTTAATTAATAACGTGTCGATCGTAAATATGCGATAAATTCTTTCTAATTTAATCGATGAGATATATTTTTTTTTAATTTCTATAAATAATCATGATTTTTAACTTTCGTACAAATTGTTTACAATATTGCTGAATTTGTAATCAGTACATTATTTTTCTTTTATTAATGACTTGAGTTCGAATTGAGATCAAAGATTTAAAACTGATTAATTAAATTTACAAGAAGCCTTAAGGCAGTTCACTTTTTGCGTGTGTGACTTGAGCGACACGTATGGAGGAAATATGAACTAAACTTAAGCAGAAAACATTATTTCCATTGCCTGTCTTTTTTGAACACGAATTTTAATTAAAATTTAAATGTAATTGCTGAAAGATTAAATTAATTGATTATAGATATTTCTTCATATCGATACAATAAAAAAAAAAAAAAAAAAGAAAAACAAAGAAAAAAAAAAGCTGACGAAATCATACAGTCTTGAACTCGTGCTTTACACATTTATAACGATATATTAATCCTATATTAAATTACATTAATAATATATTATAAATTACAACTCGTGGTTACTCAACGTTTTTTTTTACTAATTAATTACAACTAATTATTCGTGTCGATTTTTTATTTTCGATATGATTGAGTAATCGGAGGGACTTAAAAATTCACTTACCACTTAAGAAGTTTTACGATGGCTCCAAAACATTCCTCCAGGATTTAGGTCGAAATTCAGGATGGATGATACGTAGTTGGTTGAAAATGAGGTAGGTTAACATCGAAGTTGGTTGAAATCTTCTTCAATGACGCACTGACTCTAATTCGCGGTAGTTATTTTTTAACGAACGATCACTGAAGTTAATTCGCGAAACTCTACTCTACTCTTTTATAAATACAATCTATACGATTGTTAAAAAATCAAACAACTTTGCGAACTAATACTGACTCAATAACGACTGCATTGCACGCAATCGATGCAAATTCAATTGTTGTTTAAATCGCGAAACGCGAACGAACAAACACTGCTTCTACTTCGCGATGTTTTTATTTATATTTTAACGATACAAACACTCGATTATTTCATTGCTACACACGCGAAACAAAAAAATATAAACAAAATGATTAGTATCATTGTTATAACAAAAAGAACTATTAAATAAATTGTTAAAGATATGTGTGATATAAAAATATACTTATTTTAAGTCTTCGTTGATACTTGCAAGAAAAATATCCTGTTTTGTTATTCCCGATATAATGTTTCATCGAATTTACTATTGTTTAAATATTAATTTGTTTAACTCTACATATTTTTATATCGTTTAAACAAATCAAAAATTACGAATATTAAAAAAATATTAATTTTGTAATACTTACGTCTCGAGAAAGAGAGCTACGACGCTTACACGTCGGAGTATGAAGGAAGACTGATTGGATTACGGTCAAAGTCAACCAATGTTGTTTTTGTTCACGTTGTACGTAGTCAATGACCGCCAATTTACAATTTAAATCTAAGATATAATAATCTTCAATTATGTTATATTTAACACATGTTTCGATTCGTGTAATGTTTAATGGAATTTACTATTGTTTAAATATTAGTTTGTTTAACTGTACCTATTTTTATATCGTTTAAACAAATCAAAAATTACGAAAAATATTAATTTTGTAATACTTACGTCTCGAGAAAGAGAGTTACGATGCTTACACGTCGGAGTATGAAGGAAGACTGATTGGATTACGGTCAAAGTCAACCAATGTTGTTTTTGTTCACGTTGTACGTAATCAATGACCGCCAATTCAAAATTTAAATCTAAGAGATAATAATCTTCAATTATGTTATATTTAACACATGTTTCGATTCGTGTAATGTTTAATGGAATTTACTATTGTTTAAATATTAGTTTATTTAACTGTACGTATTTTTATATCGTTTAAACAAATCAAAAATTACAAAAAATATTAATTTTGTAATACTTACGTCTCGAGAAAGAGAGTTACGATGCTTACACATCGGAGTATGAAGGAAGACTGATTGGATTACGGTCAAAGTCAACCAATGTTGTTTTTGTTCACGTTGTACGTAGTCAATGACCGCCAATTCAAAATTTAAATCTAAGATATAATAATCTTCAATTATGTTATATTTAACACATGTTTCGATTCGTGTAATGTTTAATGGAATTTATTATTGTTTAAATATTATGTTTTTTTTTGTTTAAATATAAATTGTTTCGCAAAAAAAATCAATACGAATTAATATAAAATAGATATAAGAAATAAGGAAATAAAAAACAAATGCCTGTAGCGACGAACTATTTTAAATAAAAAATATGATTATTGGATTATAGGTATAAGTTGGTATCACTGATCTTGCCTTTTGGGCAGGTATGCTTTACAAAGTGATGGACGTTTTGAAGTAATTTTTAATCGTACAGAATTAAGGTGTATCTAAAAAAAACATGTAGTTTTTACATTTTTATTGAATGCAATGAAAAGATGAATTAAATAATTTTTAAAAAGAAAGTAGAACTACACAGGTAGTTCGCTATTGATACTTTTACTAAGTATTAGTGATAGATACTGTGCATTTTTTCAGTGATTTATAGAAGGTAATAATATTATACAATTATAAAAATATCTTTATGTCCAAAAATGGAAATAAAGATATTTATATTAATATTTATTTCTCCTTTTTTATATATAGTAAAATTGCATAACCTATTTTGATAAAATTGTTTACAATTTATCTCTTTAATGTCGTTTTATAAGTACAATATAATTATATAATTTATTTTAATATAAAGATATTTGTACGTTACCGTTTTAATAAAAAAATAATAAGCATATTTTTGTCATTGACTTTTATAAAAGATACTTTGTAATCTTCTAGATAAATTTCATTGTAAGAAATGGCAAACCTTCCATCAAATACTGGACAGCAATATTTTTGGAATTCCGGTATAACACAAATGCAAAATGTAGGATATTATTCTATACCGCCATCGAATTTTCCACCACCAAATTTTAATCAACCACCACCAAGTTTTCCTCCAACTAATTTTAATCAACCTCCACCTTCTTATAATGTGTCGGTTACTGCCATGCCAGAAGATAAACCAACGAATCAGTTTATGTCTTTTCATTCTGTTCCTTCTACTTATCAAGATAATACTACTGCCACGTATACAGATGATTCATATTCAAATCAAGCAACAACGCAGTGTAATAAGAATTATTATCCATCGTCGTTTTCTCAATCTGAGAATTTTAGTACAGAAAATTTTAATTCAAATTGGAATTCTAGAAATATATATCCTGATAATTTTAATAATGAATGGAATACTAATAGCTCATCAAATTGGTCAACCATGCAAAATAATGCTACCACATCTTGGTCTGAAGTTAACAGATCACAAAAGGAAAGTCAAATGGATTTGGAAAGTTCACAAAAAAATAAAATATCTGAATGGAGATATAACAATATAGAATCATCTCGAAATCATACAAGCAATAGAAAGCGTTCTAAAACTCCTGAAAATAGATCCAGGTCTAGTAGATCACCACGTAGATCACGATATGAAGATCAAAGGGACAAATATAAATATAAAAGAGACAGATCCAGTTCAAGAGATCATTCTCATGATAATGGAGATTCCAAACGAAGATGTTCATATAAAAGATATGGCAGTCATGTGTCATCTTCTGAAAGATCGTATATAAGTAGCAGAAACAGAAGAAGATCAAGATCTCCAGAATATCGACCCTCCAAAACGGTTAGTCCAAACAGTAGTAGTACAATGTTGAAATCGAAGTGTCCAACTGAACGAGAGTTATTACTAGAAAAGTATAGGTAAGTAAATATGTAAATAAATGTAATAGAATGTTAATTATCTACGTTGAAAAACATATCTATATGCAAGTTTAATTAAATAGACGAAATTACTGCGCGACCAGTAAAGATATGGAAAGAAAAATGGATGAGTTATCGGCCATGGGTCCAGAAGGAATAATGGAAAATGAACGTAAAATTTGGACCCGTACTGCACCAGCAGATTTATATTACACAAGAGATGAAACTAATTCAAAAATAATGAAGGGTACCCCAAAATTGCGTGATTTATGTGATTTATTTAAAGAAATACTTATAGATAGAGCAACAGCAGCACGTGCATTACAGGCATGTTCATGGATATTAAATAAATGTCTGCTTAATGTAATTATAATAAAACAGGTTTAACTTATATTACTATTTTTGAAGCCTCCATACGAGCCACCACCAAGAAAAACTAAAGCACGTCTTTGCAAACATAAATCAGAAGCTTGTAGTAGTTCATCATCAGACAGTGATAGTTCTATGGATGAGGATGACAGGACGATGGAAGAATTAATGACCAAGAAGCAACATCCTCAGAGATTACATCCTGAAATGTGGTTTAATGATCCTGGAGAGGTAACATTTGATGAATTTTATAAATGAAAATATAATTGTTTTTTTTTTTCATATCTATTTACAAAAACTTTTCATTTCTACATAGATGAACGATGGACCATTGTGCAGATGTAGCGCCAAATCACGAAGATCTGGTATAAGGCATGGAATTTATGCCGGCGAAGGTGCAATAAATAAATGCAATGTGAACTCGAATAACGCCGATAAATTATATCATTATCGAATTACAATCAGTCCTCCAACTAATTTTCTTACTAAAACACCAACAATCATAAAGCATGATGAACACGAATTTATATTTGAAGGATTTTCTATGTTGTCACACTTTCCTCTTGTAAAGTTACCAACATGCAAAGTAATAAGATTTAATATAGAATACACAATTCTCTACATAGATGAAAAATTGCCTGAAAATTTTACTATACAAGAATTAGATTATTTTCGTAAGTATATATTGAGTTTTAATATCTATTACGAGTTATTTTCAATATTATTATCATTATGTATATTTTCTTTTCTCCTGTTTTCTTTTTTATAGAAACATATTTATTCCGGGAAATATTAGAGCTTGTAGATTTTGATTTACAAGCTGCCCAAGATAAATCTGGCTGTGGACAATTTCACTTTATGCCAAGATTTGTACGTGATTTAGCAGATAATGGGCAAGAAATTTTATCCATGAATGAAGTTTTAAATTATTTAATAAAAAGTAGTACTCTTTTAATAGATCCGGAAGATCTACCTAGATTAATTGAAATGCCGCAATATAAATGGCAAAATTTTGCTGATGAAGTAAAAGGAATGGTTGTAACATATCCTGGAAAGAAACCATGTAGTGTTCGCGTGGATCAACTAGATAGAAATCAAGTTGATCAACCGCCAGGTGTGATTGCTTATCCCGAAATAGTACATTTTGGTATAAGACCACCACAGCTCAGTTATGCTGGAAATGCAGAGTAAGTATTACTCGGTCCATTATTTTCCTAATTATTCTATTAATATACTTTATTATTTTCTATTATTTATTTCGATTTTAGTTACCAAAAAGCATGGAGAGATTACGTTAAATTTCGGCATTTATTAGTTAACATGCCCAAGCCATCTTTTGAGGATAAGAGGAAACTCGAAGCGAAAGAAAATAAGTTACAAGAGTTGAGAACACAAAGTAAAATGAAGCGTAATGTCACTGTTGATGTAAGCTCTGAAGGTTTTTATAGAACAGGCATTATGTGTGACATAGTGCAGCATGCAATGTTAATACCTGTACTTGTATGTCACTTAAGATTTCATAAATCTTTGGATAATCTGGAACGTACATTGGGTTATGAGTTTAAAAATAGATATCTTCTTCAACTTGCTTTGACTCATCCTAGTTATCGCGAAAACTTTGGTACAAATCCAGATCATGCTAGAAATTCATTAACTAATTGTGGAATAAGACAGCCGGAATACGGCGATCGTCGAATACATTATATGAATACACGCAAACGTGGTATAAATACATTGATAAATATAATGTCAAGATTTGGAGCAAGACGAGAAACAGAATCTTCAATAGCACATAACGAAAGATTAGAATTTCTTGGAGATGCAGTCGTTGAATTTCTCACGTCCATTCATCTTTTTCATATGTTTCCTGATTTAGAGGAAGGTGGATTAGCTACATACAGAGCAGCAATTGTGCAAAATCAACATCTTGCTGTTTTGGCAAAAAAACTTAATTTAGAAGAATATATGCTTTATGCACATGGCAGTGATCTATGTCATGATCTAGAATTAAGACATGCGATGGCGAATTGTTTTGAAGCACTTATGGGTTCATTATTTCTTGATGGAGGAATAGAAGTTGCAGACAGAATTTTTGGTGAAACTCTTTTCAAAGATGAGGACGATCTTGCCAAAATTTGGGTGAATTATCCAAAACATCCATTGCAAGAGCAGGAACCAACGGGTGATAGACAATGGATTCCAAGCTTTGAATTATTGCAGGTATGATAAAACAATAAATATATATTAAAGATTCATTATTTATTAACTGTTCACATAAATATTATTATGTTATTAGAAATTGACGAAATTTGAAGAGTCTATTGGTATAGAATTTAGTCATATTCGTCTCTTAGCAAGAGCATTTACTGATCGTAGTATCGGATATACGAATTTAACACTTGGCTCAAATCAACGTTTAGAATTCTTAGGGGATACAGTCCTGCAACTTATAGTTTCAGAATACTTGTATAAGTTTTTTCCTGAACATCACGAAGGTCATTTGTCTGTAAGTATTTTATGTCTACATGTACATTTATTTAATAACTTATTAATTATTTTTCCATTATTTTCAATAGCTTTTAAGAAGTTCGCTTGTAAATAATAAAACACAAGCAGTTGTATGTGATGACTTAGGAATGACGAAGTATGCTCTTTATGGAAATCCGAAAGCGGAATTAAAAACTAAAGATAGAGCTGATTTGTTAGAAGCTTTCTTAGGAGCCTTGTATGTTGACAAAGGTTTAGAATATTGTCATGTTTTCTGTGATGTGTGTTTCTTTCCACGACTACAAGATTTTATTATGAATCAAGATTGGAACGATCCTAAGAGCAAATTGCAACAATGTTGTTTAACTTTGAGAACGATGGATGGTGGTGAACCAGACATACCAGTATACAAGTAAATACCAACGAATATGTAAAATCTACATTTTTATTTTTTTTATTAAATTTATTAAAATTCCTACAGGGTAATTGAGTGCAAGGGACCAACAAATACAAGAGTTTATACAGTTGCTGTATATTTCCAAGGAAAACGATTAGCTAAGGCATCAGGACATAGTATTCAAGAAGCAGAAATGAATTCTGCTAAAGAAGCTCTTGAAAAAAGCCAAGGTAATAAAGAGATAAAAATCATTATGAATTTTTATATTTATATAAATTATCATATATTATATATTTTCCTTTTTTTTTTGTAGATCTATTTCCACAACTGGATCATCAAAAGAGAGTAATAGCAAAAAGTATGAAGATGCAACAATGGCCAAATAAATACAAAATAAAAGATAAATTCACAAAATTCAGTGATAGATCTGATGATTCAGATTCTAGCCAACATCGTAAAAGAAATCATAATAAAACATAAGATCTGTGATATATTAATTCGATTATAATCGAAATAAAATTGTATTGTTATAATCGTGTTTTTTAACGTTAAAAAAATATATATATACATTCTTATCATTCTCTGAAATATTTAATCGAACAAAAATATTAATAGTATATCGAAAATTAGTAAAAATGTTCTACAAATTTATAAAAACCAAATAAAAAATTAATATGAATAAAATTAAGAAAAAATTATGCTACATGTGCTAAAAAAATATATAAATTCTATCTATTTGTCTTTCCATAAAAAATTGT
This sequence comes from Vespula vulgaris, assembly GCF_905475345.1. Taxonomy (NCBI): domain Eukaryota; kingdom Metazoa; phylum Arthropoda; class Insecta; order Hymenoptera; family Vespidae; genus Vespula; species Vespula vulgaris. The sequence goes on along the minus strand of NC_066597.1, from coordinate 3,798,350 downwards.
ATGTATATTAAATATTAAAAAATATATTCGTGACGATGTTTATTATATACAGTATATATAAATGTGTATCTATTAATGCAAAATTTACTGACTATTGTCTACCAAAATAGGATTAGTTTGTTCTATTAAATAATCATTTTCCTTTAATATTTTTGTACATATTTTCATATTATTTAAGATAGACAGTATATCCCACTTTTTAGATAGTAGTGCATGTTGTAGTTCAAATAATCCATATTTAAAACATTGTATTTGTGTACAAGTAGCTGTGGAATGAAGTTCTAAACCTAATTCGTGAATTAACGTTTTTAAATACTGCTCATATTCATTGATGCAAATAATTTCTAAAAATAATATATATATATATATTTAAATTTGTTAAAAAAAAAATTAAAATATTCTAATAGTTTAATTATTTTAATTTAACAATCTAATCTTACCAAGTGTGAATTCAGGAGGTTGAAAATTTATACATTTTATTTCATATAACACAGGGATTTCTGAGTGAGCTGGTCTAATTAAACCCTGTACTGCTAATTCATAAGCAGTTTGACTTTGAATATCTACTCCACAAATTCTAAAATATTAATTTAAAGTATATATTAATAATGTATTAGAATATATTTGAGTATATTGTAGAATTTTAAGCATGTATATATATATATATAAGTGTATAAATTAATGCTTACTCAAACATTTTTTTTTGATGAGAAGATTGCATCGAGGCACATATTTTGTCAATATGAGCTCTTTTGATATGTTTGTATGTAGATTTTTCTATTATTTTACCAGTTTTAAAATGATTATTTGTTGCTTGACCTAAGATCCCTTTAAGTCTGTAATATCTTGATGGTTTTGATTCTCTAATTTTATTTATCAATGAATTACCTCCATTAATACCGCATATTAAAACACCAGAAGTATCTATGGATAAACGATTTGCAGCAGATAAACTGATATCATTATATTGATAACGAGGTCCAACAACTAGTTCATCATCTGCATAATTAGGACGAACAATAACTTCTAGTTTTTCATTGGTTTTTCCTTCAATCACTACATAATTGTCAGGTGGCCTAACCTCCATTTCATTTAAATCTATAAAAACATATTTTTTTTTACAAACGGAATTGCCTTTATAATTTTATTTTTATTATAATTATGTTTACCTCTACATATATGTTTTATTATAGTATCTCGTACACTTAAATAATGTGTCAATGCTGGTTTATATATAACAAATATACTATTTAATAAGTTCCAAGCTGCACTCGCTTTGTATGGTATACGTTGTTTGACAGGTAACATTATTTTCACTTATAAAATAAATATTAACGTTTTCCTATAAATTATGTTCAATTATAATTGCTTTTATAACAAGATATTTGAAAATAAATAATAATAAATTTTAGGTTATGACTTCATGATCGACCACATGTATTTAATATTGGAATTATTTGCTAGATGTCGCTAGTTTCGAAGTCATCTATGTTTTCTTTTTTTTTTTTTTTTTAGAAAAAATATGATTTTGAAGAGTGCATGTATACTCCATTTTTTAATTACCGGGTCTGTAAAACAATTGGGTATGTTCAAATTTTATCGAATAACAACTCTTAATGCATGTATTAAAAATATTTTTAAACTATGTTCTATACATTTTGATAACCTTTGGTGATCCTAAATAAATTGATATAAAAAATACGTTCAATTCGGATAATCTTGTACAACTTACTTTTTTTTCTAGGAGCTTCTATTAATACTCGGTGGTTTGCCACGATGTCCGAATTACTTAACAAAGTTCCTGATGTAGATATCGATGCAAGTGGAAAGTTTAAATATATGTTACTTAATATTCATGATAAAACCAACGATGCCTTCAAACCAGTCGTTAGAGGTTATACTAAAGCAGAATGGCATGGTAAGTAGTTTATAACTATATTAATAATTGTATGTTCGTTTAACAGAGTAAGATGTGAACCACATACAAAAGAATGAAATGTTACAACAATTTCAATAATGTTCATAGGGATTTTATATATTATAGAACCAACTACAATTTGAAGTTTTTTCATTTCGCTTATACCTGCTTAACGTATATTTCTTATTTATTGCATGAATGAAATAAAAACAAAGTTACAGCGAATTATACATTTTTATGATATAATTATATGTGATATTTTAATTTTTATATAAGCACTTATATTATATTATTTACAATATTAAAAACATTCTATACAGATTTATGAATTTATATTTATGACAATTAAGTGCGATAAAAGATTTTTTTAAAGCTATAAGATTAATGTTTCTCAATAATATTTTTTATACACATATAAAACGTGCTGACGCGTTTGAAAATTGTATTTATGAAAAGGCTACAAAATAATTTCTACATACATTTGCTTAAGAAAAATACAGTTGTGGAATTTTCATTTTCTTTTTAATTTTTTTTGTCTTAATAAATAGCTTTGATGGAATGTCTATATTATTCCCTTTTTTCTGCAATGATAGTATCTTGAAAAAACATAGTAACTTTTAATTCCAAGTATTTAGACTGGCAGTTGATATTTTTAATTAGTTCCAAAAATTTACATAGTAGTACGAATGTATGTGCTAAACATTCAGAAGTCCCACCAATAATTTCATATTTACTTTTATATGTATTTATATTCATCATTTTATAATTATAGAATAACTATTCTCTGCATCATGAATTTTATTTTCCTAAAAACTGTGATTTTGTAGGATCAATTGACATATTTTTTTGTTGTTTCCATGAAACTTTCTCTATTTGAATGTAAGATGTTTTTGTTTCTCCAAATATTGCCAGCTTTGTATATATCAAACTGATAATGTTATACATACATACATACATACATACATACATACATACATACATACATACATACATACATACATACATACATACATACACACATACATATATAACGTTAATAAGAAAGTTAAGAGTAAAGAAAGTTTCAGATTCCTTGTACCATAGAATGATAATTCAAAATCAGTCGATAGAGTCACGACAAATGAAGAAACCTTTTTGGGAGTGTGAAATTGTACCTTCAAAATATATTTATTTTCTCGAATCATCTTCAATATGATTCGTAATCAACACGCACTCCGCTTTTTTATTTCCATCTATTATCTCAAACGTTCTTACAAATGCAAGACGCACTAAGAAGCTCTTCTGAAACAGCACCAAGCTCTTTGTATACTGAAGCCTAACTTACAGGTTTTTTGATTTGTATTCTTCAAGTTTATATTTTTAGCTTCGTTATTATTCTTTTTAGATTGTCGAGATTTCAGATCTGTCGTTTTTAGCTTCTCGTCACATTTAACCTGCTCTCAGGTACTGTCCTCCTCGTCACAACGTTCTATAAGATCAACGTCGGTGATTTTTGATTGTTTTTCTTTTTCCTGAATAGTCGTCAATTTCGATTCCTTGTTCTTCGTTTGATTACAATCATACTTATCTGGATATTCGTTTATATCCTCCATCTTTCGCAAAGGTTTCGAAATTTCTCTAACCGGCGATGGAAACCCAACAAGATCTGGATCGGTATTAGTATGAGTTAAAGTGAACGGTAATTTTAAAGAAACGTCACCGCCTATCGTTGAGATTATCAGTTTTACCTGTAAAAACGTTAACGAAAACGTTTACAAATATATCCCATTAATTTTCCTATTCTATCTTCTTACCTATAAACCTACATACATACACAGATAAGAAAATATAATCTTTATCTTCAAGAATTACCTTCACGTAATAGGATACGTAAATAGCAAAAACATTTCGATCTTCTGGTCCATTTCCAGGACAAACGATTGTAGAAGCTAAGGTAGCACCAGCTTTGGTATAACTATCTTCCAAAGCAATCCAATTTTTACTGGATCCTTTGATGGGTTTCAAAGTGTAACATTTTTTTAAACTAGACCCTGGCCCTATAGGGCAACCCTCTTGAGAAGATACAAGTGCTACCACGTTTTTAAATTTACCATTACTGAACATACAAACGTCGACGTGTTGAACGACGAAAACCTGAACACATAGACAGAAAGAAAGAGAGAAAGAGAGGATATATAGAAATAGATAGAGCGAGCAAGCGAATAAAGTTCCTTTCGATCGATAGAAAGCTCTCTCCGAGCAAATCCATCCAAATAATAGATTCAAACATTAATTTACATCGCATACAATAATGAAACGTGTTGCTCAGTGAATTCGAACGGATATTCTCGGTAAATACAAATTTACACAACGCGCGTTATACGAGTATTATATAATAATTATACTAGCTTATGTTTTGACATTATAGAAATAGATAAAATTTAACCAACCATTTACCGATATATCAGCATTAACGTCATATTCTCTCTAGTAGCTTTTATGAATAACAATAAGCATAATGTTATAGAATTTCCTCATGATATGAAAATTTTACTATATATATATGTGTGTGTATATAAATGTATATATATGTATATATAATAATATGTATATGTATAATATATCTCTTTGTCTAGCTGAGAATTAATTGAGTGAATTATATTCTCTCGTTTTATCGATTTTATATACTCTCTCTTTCCTTATCTCTCTCTCTCTCTCTTTCTCTCTAAATACCCCTTAGAAATGTGGATTTTCCTATGGTAAACAATACATTATATATTATACGTTATATACCGAATAGATCAATGTACACATAAAGCTTTACGTAAGAGAAATAATATAAGAGGACTACAATCACTACTAATATATCTAGCTGGGCTTTCACAACGTCTCTCTACAAATTGATTTATTTATCGAAGGACGAATGTCGTTTAAGTTTGATCCTGTTATAGACGGTAGTGTAGTTAGAGTAACAAGAGTAGCTACTACTTGTACGATAATGACAACAATGACAAGAACAAAAACAACAGCAATAACAACAACAACAAACGAGAACCAAACATGTTTTATAGTCACGGTGGTCAATGTCGATGCGTTTTCCTTTTCAAACAATGACTACTGTCCTTGACGAACAGGGAAAGGACGTAATCGACTTGCTCGATTTTATAGACGTTCGTGTATATATACGTACATATATATATGTGTGTGTGTGTGTATTTGCCTTTTGTTTATTGTCTGTTATTTCGATTTGATTTTCTCTCTCTCTCTCTCTCTCTTTCTCTTTTTCTCATATATCCCACGTTGGAAAACATTCAAACTGAGACAAAAGGGATGAACAGGTGATATGCTTTTTTTTTTTGCTTTTTTCCTCTCTTTTTTCACTGTAGTAGTAAAGGTCAACGATAGTATCAGTCGTAAGGGACGTGTAAAAAGAATGGGGGAAAAAATATAGATATATAGGGTCGCAAAAAATATCACGTTTAATCTCTGCTATAACTCTTGGCCGAAATAACGGAAGAACTTTGAAATAGGGGTGGTGGATGTGGTTGGTATAAAAGTGTTTTCTTAGATAATAAGTATGTCGCATATTTCCTTGTTCGGGTTATAATTGATAAACTTTCGTCACTGAGAATATACTGCTTATCTTGAAACTATAAGCACACGTGTGTGTATATTTCTATTTATTATAATTCATTGTAATTATTAATTTTTTTTTTGCAATTTTATCTAGAATATCGCTTTAAGGATATCATAGAATTTTTTTCAAAGATCGCGTTTAATATATATATTTTTTTTTTTGAATTTTAAAGTGCTAAGAAAAAAGAAGAAAAAAAATACGATACTTATAACAGGTTTTATAAAAGATCGTGATTTATTAAGAAAAATGTTTTTAATTTTTGTATTAAGGACTTATAAAAAAAAAAACAAACAAGAAAAAACAAACATAAATATTACTGCTGATTGATGTTATTAGAATGTAAAAGTTTATTTTTACATGTCTATTTTTTTTTAAATCAAAAATGTTTCTAAGCAAGACAGTTTTATTTTATTTTATTTTATTTTGCTTTGCTTTGTTTTGTTTTACTTTATCATAGTTTCTGATTTCTAGAGAGAAAAGAAGTAGAGATATAAGAGAACATGATGATAAAATGAATCTTAATGTATTTATTTGAGGAAAACAGGTTGTACCGACACTCATTTAATTCAAATCATGCAAATTTCTACGTTGGTTAGATGTAATTAATCGTGCTTTGTTGTCTAATTTCAAGGAAATTAGATTCAATTAAATGTTCTTTAGCATAATTTAATAGCTATTATATAAATGAGACACATTAAGAAAATACGATTTGTCACATCGTTTTTAATGTATCCTTCAAATTTATATCTCCGATGGCCCAGCAAAAGAGTATAAGTTAAAAAGGTTACTATTAATTGGGTCATCATTTTAAATAAATAGTCGGTATTTATAATAAAATATTAATGGGTAATATGTTACACAACCCTGACATTTAATTATTTATACTGATCAAAATATTCGACATATACTGATCATCTAATTTCATAATACACTTGATGTTAATTAACAAAAATATTGATCAAATAAATATAAATTTATCCTTGGTAAAATTTATCCTGATTCAAAACAATGTAATTACGTTAAGGTAATATTTTACATTGATGTTCTTTACTTATGGCATATATGTATAATATTTTTTAAGTCCAATAAGAAAACGAGATATATGTATTCACGTACGATATCTAACATTTAATACATTACACGTTGCACTTTATTAATTTAATATTATAAATGCTTCTCTCCAACACTAATTATTCTAATTTATATTCTTTTGCTCGTTCACCCGTAATATAAATGCACGATAACGAAGGACATTTTCTTACTCGAATATAATTGTACCTCCTTTACTTTTTGCACGATCGTAACTTTATTTATTACAATCGTAATTTTATTGTCTTTCATGTTATTGTTATATTTCCTTTATATCTACTTTTCATATTCATAATTTACGTTCTTGTTATATATTTCTCTATATATTTTTTTACACCTGTTTTTATCTATCAAAAGAAAAAAAAAAAATTATGTATTCTTTTCAGACTGATTGGTTAACGAAAAGATAAGACGTATTCGATGTATTATAAAAAATATAAATGTAAAAATATTCGTGATAAGTTTATATTATTATTATATTTTTCTATGGATTTCTATCGAAGAAAACAGGAAAAAAATAATGAAAGAGAGAGAGAGAGAGAGAGAGACACCTCCATAAAATTCATCATACTTTTCTCGTTTTTTCTCGTTCTACGGATGAACGATCACGACAGAGATATTATTGCATGTCATTTAATTCCATTGGAACGACAGTCTCAGTGTTGTAAAGCTCGGTCGATTGAAATTGGAGACAGAGAGGGAGTGAGAGAGAGAGAGAGAAAGAGAGAAAGAGAAAGAACAGGCATAAATAGAAAGTTTTGTTGCATTATAAATTATGGATTTTTATATATCGACGTAGTTATCAATTAGTCTTTTTTGTTAAATTAACTCCTGTTATATAGATATCTATATACAAATTTAAATCCGAGAGAATGGATATATTTGTAACGGTTTAAAATTATTCGATAAAAGAATGGATACTGTAAAAAGAGAAAGAGAGAAAGACTGAAATACTGCAACTTCCGTTTTAATCGGCGCAGAACTTTAAAAATTTCACATAGACATTCTCTTTCTAATATTATAGGTTGCTCTATCTAAAAAAAAAAAAAAAAAAAAAAAAAAAAACTATTGCGGATTAGAATAAATAAAATCGAGAGAACGTATCGATAGAGCTGAAATATAAGATTAAAATCTTGCTGAAAAAATAAATGTGAATTTTTTATTTAATCTTTTTTCTTTTTTTTTTTTTCCTTTCAATATCCTTACCTTAATTCGTCTGACGGATTTGCTACTATTATTGTTAACATTGACGTGGACAGTTATAGAATCCCCATGGGCATAAATTGCTCGATCTAATCTTGCTTCTAAACCGACACGTCCATCGCTCAATATAAATGGTTTTTCGATGGCTGCTTGTGGTCCTATATTTTCTATAAGGCAAAGAAATTATTTTCTTTTGTCGAAAAGATTGTCCATTCTTATTTCTTTCTTTTCTATTTTTCATCCTAAAATTTTTAATTCGATCAAAACGATATAATAGCTTACCCTCGTCCTCGAGGATTTCATTGGTAGCGAACGAGAATCTTGGTTTGTTAATTTGAATCCTTGATGGTATCATCGTTGATGTAGGTACACTATACATCGTAAAACATGGTAAGGGTGGTTTCGTCGTTCGTTGAATCACTCTAATGCCCATTCTAACGGTTGATTTTTGATGCAACTTATCGTCGGATCGATCAGCTGATCACGTACCATACGCATAAAAAGTACAATATAGATAAAAACGAAGAATACAGATAATAAAACGTGAACTTTCTAATGCGTGATTAATTTTTTGTAGAAATGTTTATTAACAAAAAAAGACAATTTTCTGTTGTAATTATTAATCGTTGGAGAAACGCGTATGAATACTATTTATATGAACATTTAATGTGCACGTGTATGTGTGTGTCCTTTGTGTATATATATATATATATATATATATATATATATATATATATATTTCTTTTTCTTTTTTTTTTTTAAGTATTTCTACTACAGTAAATGTTAAAGTAAAATATACAAATGGAAAATTTTCATTATTATTGCATATATGTCAAGTTGTGCATTAAACAATATTAAATATTAATAACTTGTAATTTTCTCCACACAACTACATGCACGTATTTCGTATATTTCATATTTTTCCATTAATTAAATCTCATGAATATCATACGTGCAAATAGTGAAAGTATAAAAGATAAAATTAACAATTCGAAAGATTAAAAAAATTATTTTGAAATCAAATCGATTGTGACGTATTAAAAGAACGAAGAAAAAAAGATTAAAGAGAAAAGAATGCCTTCGAAAATTTTCTTTTCTTTGTTTTTGTTTACTCATTCCTACTTGACATAAAAAAACAATTTTTCACTCACCCACGTAAGCTTTAACGTCGTAACTCGTTCCGATGGGTGCGCCAGTATATTCCTTAGCAGGTACCAATTGCACGGATGGCGGTGCTAAGGATGTAATTTCCATGGTGAATGCGTAAGCGTTCGATCCCAATCTCTTTACCAGAGCATCCTGAAAGTATTCGTATAAATGTATTACTTTGATTAAATTCGTAGAGAATGATTCTACTTTTTCTTTTGCTTGTATATGCGTGCATATATATCTATACATACGCTTATATACAGGATATACATACATACATATTTACGTGGTATATATATATATATATATATATAGGTATATATATATATATATATATATATATATAGGTATATATATATATATATATATATATGTATAGGGTTGATAAAAATTTTCTAAGTGATTTTAAAAAATAATAATTACTCTTTTTCGAAAAATTTTATACTCATTTTTTTTCTTTTTCTTTAAAAGGAAAACAAAATTTAAACCTGTGAAAACTACAAGCCTAGAAATCCCTTTGTTCCAATCTGTGAAATAATAATCTTCCTATTATTTTCGATTCAATTATAAATCCGATATACAGGAAATTAAAAACGTCGAAAGATTTGATGATTTATACCTGGATTACATTTTGACCGAGTTTATTGGATTTGCATTTCGATATATGCATGTGGTTGATTACTCACTGGTTGATTATTACTCTTTCGTTTGTTTAATTATGATTTACTGTGATACTCTCTATATGATAATACATAAATACGTATATATTTATATTATATGAGATTGATTCGTAAACATGGACATTCTCAAGTGAGTTTAAAGGGACACATAGTCTTCTTATAATCTCACCTAAAAAATAAATAAAATAACTATATATAAGAATGAGTATGACTGATACAAAAAGTCTGTTAAAATTATTCTATTGTTTATTCTTTATCTTAATTTTTATCATATGTTAGTAATACCTATATGAAAAAGATTAGAAGTAAGAAATAGGATAGCAAAGTATCATTCTTATATTTATATTATTTCTTATTATATATATTTGTGATATAAAATGATTTTGTGAGTTAAAATCATCTTCATTTTTACCTTTACCTTAATTCGAATAATGTTGTCTAGTAATATATGAAAATGATAACTAGTAATAAATATAATAAGAAATTCATATCTTTATCTTAATCTTTATCGTTCTATCAATATTAATTAATAAAGAGAGAGAATATATATAAGAAATAATAATAAAAGAATATGTATATAACTGATATAAAAATGATATGAAGCTATTATTTTAATATTTATCTTTATTACGTTTATACACATCCTTTTTCTTTTATTAAATCATATTATGTTAAATAATTCGTAATAATAAAATTTATATGTCGCGAGAAATGTTTTCCAAGAATTTCGAGAATTTTTATTCGTTCACGTTGATTCCTATCTTCATTCTCTATCATTCTTTTCTTTTTCTAGAATATTTAATGAAATATCTATAGCACGTTCGATTTTCATTATCCTTATTTTACTAAGCACCGTTTAATTTTAATTCGCTCTCTATATATTATATCTTGAAAGCATATTGTATAATTAACGATCATAATCCGAGAAGCCAAACAGATATTAATCCTTCGCTAATATTCTATGAATCTTATCATTTATCTGCTTGTACATCTATAATTCATAGAGAATAGAAATTTAAAAAGCATTGTTCAAAAAGTTATAAATGCAGATTATCGTTTGACTATTGTCAAATAGTTTGTTTTCTTTCTCCTTTTTTCTTCTTTAAATTTTCAATCATTTTACCATCTGTTATTATAACAACTAAATTCTTCAACACATGATTTATTGATTTTTGTATTTTTGTATTATTTGATATTACTTTTTATTCATTTTCAGTTTAAATAAAAATCGTATGAAATTTCACTCTTATCGAAAAACACATCGCATCGCGTCGCGTCGCATCATTTCGCATTGCATTGCATCGCATCACAATGCAACGTATTGCATTATGTCATTTCCAAAGGAAAATTCTGCATTGAAGGTGATATATATAGGAGAAATTGGTGAAGGAAGGAGAAGAGGAAGATAGCGGAGGTGGAAAATGATTGATGAAACATGTCAAGAATGCCGAATCATAACGAGTTTTTTTATCGTGATTGACCCGTTTGTAACAGATATCGTAATTATTGGAACTATGAATATTATTTGTTCGTCTGTTTCATCTTTTATCTTCTTTTTTCTTTCTTTTCTTTTGGTCCTTATAAATATATTTTCCTTGTTTTATATATATATAAAATATTATATATTATATATATTTATATATATATAAATATAATTTCTTTTTTTCTATTTTTTTTTATTTTCTTTATTTACTTATAATAATTTTATATATATTAAAGTTCGCGTATACGCAAGTGCATCGCTAATAAATTTTTTGAAAAATAATGTAAAATGAATCAACAATGAATTGGGTTCTTTAAAAGATCTATCAAATGTTATGCTAAAATATTTGATTAGCGTGTGCTGATTATTATCGAATTGATATTATTAATTAATTGTTCAATTACGTGTCGGATTATGATAGATCAGTTGAATAATTGTAATGGCCTAGTATCATATTAAATTCTTTTTTTAGATATACAATCAAATTCATTATTAGAATTTTGTATTAATATCGATTCAAAGTAATCGATTACAAATAAATTAAATTTTGTTCTGTTTTAACGAAAAGTTCGTCGATTTTTTTATGTTACATATACATATATTATATTATAATAATAATAATATATCTACTATCGCGAGTTACGATAAATCGATTATTTCGACTGAAATGACCATCGAATTTTCTTCCAATTCTCTATGTGATACAATTAAACGCCGCAAATTGTTTCCCGGTATTTGACGGGTTTTGGCTACGTCAAAATTAATAACAAAATATCAGAATTTCCATCGTAGAGAATACATTCTAACGTACGAACAAATGCACCGTGAATCACATTGTCTCATACTAACTATAGTTTTCCCTTTTTCACGCTTACTATTAACGAAAAACGCGAACCTATTCCCATGCTATGTTTAATTCACGACGAAGAGTATAATTCGTTTTCAATTTTAATATAAGCTGCATAATAAAGACATTCTATTTCACGATTGACTAAAAATCAAAATCAGATATGATCGATTGCCGTGACTGTGTGAATCGTGATGATGTTTACGTTAGACAAAGACGAATTTGACTTTTACAAATTCAAACGAATCGTGATTCACGAAAGCGTAATTCACATCTCTCGTGTGATCTCTCCCGTGGTGATTCACGCGAGATATTAAAACTTTTTGTTGTCGTTATCTCGAACGAAACGAAAGAATTCTCTTTCGATTGCTAAAAATAATAAATGATAATCGATGATCGATTATATATAATTATCGAATAAATCGATGAGCTTGTTGTAAAATAACGAACTTATATACATTTTTTCTTTTCTTTTTTTCGAATTAAGATATGACGTTCTCTTCGTAGAGTTTATCCAGTAAAAAAACGATTTTCCCTTTTTCTTTTTTTCTCCTTTTTTTTTCTTTTTTTTTTTTTCATGAATTCCTTTCACGTGTCCCTTTCCTTTGACGATTTGCACGATCTTGTCGATCTCGTTAATAATCGCCCTTCCCTCTCCTCCTTTTTTTTATCCTTTTATAAATACTCCGTTTTTTCCTCCCTCTCTATGTCGAAAAACGAAAACCCGAGTTTCCTACAGCGTAATAAATAATACTAAAACGTTTCAACCCCTCACGATCGTCAACGAAATTGTGACGAGAATATGTAGGAGAGGTTGATGAGATATTTTTTCTGAGAATAAAACTAAAAACATTTTATCATTATTATTTTTTTTCTCCTTCTCTCTTTCTGAATATTATATTGAATACAATGAATATATTGAAGAATACTATTATTTTTGTTGTTTTTTTTTTGAGGGGGATTTTTTCTTATATAAACAAAAAAAAATTAAGATAATTAAACGTTGCATAATAAACGTGTATTTTTCTTATACCAATGTTTCCTCTTTTCTTCTTCTTTTACTTTTTACTTTTATTTTCATTTCTGTTTTTTTTCAAACTTTTCCCTCTTGTAACCACATACTAATATATTTATTTATTCCTTCCCTTCTTGTTTTTCTTCTCTCTCTCTCTCTCTCTCTCTCTCTCTCTCTCTCTGCGTTTCATTTACCCTCTCATTCGTCCCTTCATTATTCATCATCTTCGAAGAGAATTGAGAAGGGTACGTGAACGTACAAGCTCAAATGAGATTTAATTGTTAAAGAGAAGGAGGAAACCTTCGCTATCACGTTCGTTTCACCGACAAGTTCAGATGCAATTATATTTCGAATAAATGATTTATAATCGAAGCTTTCGAATAGACGCGCGGTGTTTATCTTTTTCTCCCTTTTCTTTCCCTCCTCTTTTCCCTTTTTTCTGTTTTTTTTTCTTTTCTTGCTTTTCGATTTATGACGTAAACCAATCAACGCGAGAGTAGTTTATGGATTATTTCCTAGGTAGGAGAGTGGAAACTCGTGGGATTCGAAAATGCAGGAAACGGGAAGTGATTCGAGTGAAGTTAATTTTAAATCATATTCTGCGAGCGAAAGAGAGAGATCGAAAGGGATAGAGAGAGTAAGAGTGAGAGTTCAGCAGTGATTTCTCTCTGAAAACTTCTCTATTTTATTTCCGCAACACTCTTGAATCCTTTTCGAAAGAGAAAGTAGACTAATTTGAAAATCGAGTCTCTCTCTCTCTCTCTCTCTGTATCTGTCTCTCTCTCTCTCTTCCTTCTTCCCTCGTTTTCTTCCTTTTGAGATTCACAAAACTTTATTTTCTTTCTGAATCGTTTCTTCCGACGTTTTTCAAGATCTTATTGAGATCTGATATTTGATAAGACACTTTAAACGGACTTTTTCTCTCTTTCTCTCACCCTTTCTCTTTTCTCCTCTCTCGAGATTCCATCATTGTATTATGTAGTATCATCCTCGAAATGAGATAGGTTTTTCTCAGGACAAAATGGGATTGTATGAAAGAAAAGAATTTGTCGATGGAAACTGTGTTTAATATAGAGAAAAAGAATTTCTTATTTTCTTTTATTTATGTTGTCTTTCCTTTTCTTTTCTTTTCTTCCTCTTTGAAAGAAATTGATTATATTACAGATACATCGAGTTGGCCAATAATTGAATCTTTGAGTTGAATCAGAGATTTTTTTTTTCCATATATGTACACATGTTTGTATGTTTGTACGTGCGAAAAATTTCAACAGTTTTTATGCATTTTTGCAATGACGCGAGAAATAATTTTCCATCGGAATCAATCAAATTGTTTTTGGTGTATTTTGATTTATTCGACGATATGACTGTGCCAGTGCATGGAATTATTATTGAGTATTAAAACAAAGAAATTTTGTTTTCCCTTTGTTTATTGTTATGAATATGAGACGTGCACAATGAGATTCCTCGGCATTCAAAGAGTTGATATCAAGATTTATATTTTATATATATATGCATACATACATATTGGATTGGACAATAAATATGTGAATTTTTATATTAAAAAAAAAAGTATTAATCAATGACCAATTCAATATATTATTCATAGATAGAACACAATACGTTATCGATTAGAAATATTCGAACGTCGAATATTTTCCGAAGAAAATTTTCTCGAATTTCTTGAAAGTTTCGGGTGTGAAGGGTACTAAGTTAACGACGATAAGATATATGTGGTAAAAAGGACTATCTAAACGGGGGAAAAGAAGGAAAAGAAGGAAGAAAAGAAAAAAAAAGAAAAAAGTTTTTTCTTCCAAGGCACATCAACTTTTCGTTTCGAAGGAAAGTAAAAATAATCGAAGATAAACTCTATGTAGTCGTTTTTATCGTTATTGATGTTATTGCAAATACATTTTCCCTTTTCTTTTTTACGCTTGAACACGTAAGAAAGAGAGAGAGAGAGAGAGAGAGAGAGAGAGAGAGAGAGAGAGAGAGAAAGAAAAAGAAAAGAATAGAAAAGTAAAATTCCACTTGTCCTTCTCGTTTCTTTGAAAATAACTACGTATGTACTATTCACTACGATATAGTAAAGAACTTTACATATTTCATTTGCATGCGGTTAAACGAGGATGATTTTATCAGTCCAAGGAGAATACCCATGAGAAAGTATCTACCTTGAGAAATTTCCAAGTTTCTAATATTATTTCTATGCACACCGATCGAAACTCTATGCGTTCTCTCGGTTCTTCAAATTTTCCATCGATTCATTTCTCTTTCTTCTTCGAGCTACGATAGTTCCATAGAAATTCAATGTATTCTATCGTAAAGATCTGTTCGCGCGATCTTCGAAAACTAAAACTATATATAAGAATTTTTTTTTTTTTCGAAAAAAAAAAGAAATAAAAAGAGGAAAATTATTTTCAAATCTTCAATGAATCAATCTGCAAACGTCCTTTGTGTATTATTTTCGAAATATTTCTTTCCGTTCTAAAATAGACAAAACATTGTATATATATAAAAAAAAAAAAAAACGAAGAAGAAAGAAAAAAAAGAGATACATAAATACGCGACGTATTAAATTTGTTGAAACACTCACCGATATAATTTATTCTATATAAAATAGATTTTTTTTTTTTTTTTTAAATAGTACATTACTTTCTCTGATTTGATATTTATAATAGAAATAACAACTTTAATTCTTTTCACCCGAGATACAATCTCGTATATTATCATTTAAGATAGTAAAAACTTTGAGAACGTGGAAAGGAACACGGATATAAACAAGGAAATGAGAGAATATAAAAATTTATCATTACTTTCTTGAAAGCTACGTCCTTGATAAAGTTCTATATTCTTTTCTCGATCAAAAAATAAAAAAAGATGTCTCTCTCTTTCTCTTTTTTTCTTATGCAAGTATAAAAGTTAACTAGCCAAGATCGCATAATACTATAGATTTTTTACTTAATGAAAAAGGAAGATATGATCGGATGCATTGGATGGTTAAATTCTTAGTTATGGTTTTGAAATTTTACGAACGTTTCCTCTTCGACATAGTAACTGAAACGATCTTCGAGCCAAGGTCTTTTTAGGTTTATGTCGCTAGAAAACACGTGTTTTCCCTTGCTCGTCTTCTTCTGACGCAAAAAGAGAGAGATAAAGAGAGAAATAGAGGGAGAAAGGATGTTTCATTTTCTCTAAACGCAAAGAGAGAGAGAGAGAACCTGCGGAGTTTTCTATTGGCCTTGCCTTACCTTCGTGAGTTCAAGGATTCAGGTGTATGTGAGTTGTTCTACCATGTTACTAGTTATTACAGGTAAAGAGAGGAAGAGAGGAGAATGGTTTTCTATAGGGGATACTGAAGAGTAATACGGGCCAGGGTCAGATTCTGTACGGGGTCGAATCGAGCTACGTCATTCCAAACCCGACAATCGTTGTTTCTTGTCTGACCTCCTTCATTTCGAATATGTTGTTTCTAAAGCTCATATATATATATATATATATATATATATATATATATGTATGTATGTATGTTTATATATGCGTGAAACGCGTGTATGAATTTACGATGACTTGATAGTATTTTATATGGCGAGTCATTCATAAAATATACACATATTATTTATGATACGAATAATGAAGTTTTTATATGTATGTATATACACAGTGACATTGAGAATTTTTATAATTTTAATAATAAAAATGGTTCGTTCTACTTTTCTTTTTCTTTTCTTCTTCTTTTTCTTTGTTTCTTTTCTTTTCTTTTTTTTTTATCGTCCATTGCGTCTCCTAATCACTTAAGTAATTGTAAATCTAATCACTTAAAAGAGACATTATTATTTATTAGATCGTTAATAAAATATTTATGTATGTATATGATAAAAATTGATTTTTTTTTGTGATTTCGACAATTAGTAACATCTTTTCTTTTTTTATTTTATTTTTTTATTTTTTTTATTATTATTAAATTCATTTAAAACTCGAGAACTTTTTATTAGTTTCAATTTTCTTGAAAAAATGAAATTTCTAATAATCTTTTTTACAATAATATATAACGAAGTACTATATATATATATATATATATATATATATATATATATATATATATACACAGATGTACGTATGTAGTATAAATAAAGAAAATAAGTCTCTTGTTTGAAATTCTGATCGATTTTACACTCTCCCTAAGCGTCGATTAGATCTATAGCTACCATTCGCAACAGGGGAAACGTGACTCGCTTGATAGTCCTGATACTACAAGGAACAATTTATAGTGGCTATGTGCTCAGGGTGATAAATTTCATCCGTTTCCCAATAGTAAGAAAATCCTCGAGGATTTTTATAATTCGTAAAACTGATTCTTCGAGTATTTACAAAAACGATTTAATCGTCGATATAAAAAATTATTATCTCGATATTCTTTCTTTTTTTTTACAATTTTTTTCTTCTTTCTCACGATACTGAATTAATCAATTTTAATTTTCCTTTCAAGGTTTACGAGTAGGTATATTAAAAAAAGAAAATGCGGATATTTAAATTATACAAATAATGTCGATTCTTTGTCACGTACACGTTTGATTTTAATGAACAAAAAATTCATTTCGATAGATTCAATTAAATATATATATATATATATATATATATATATATATATATAGCTATGATTAGTTATTATATTAAATATTATTATAGAATTAAATAAATGGATTATTTACCTGTAAAGGTGTTACAACCTCGTGATGATCAGGTCCCGAATATGGTGGATAAAGTTGGGAGACACACATAACCGCCTCGTTGCAAAATTTTAGGCCCATTACTTCCTCATCCTCTCTACCATAACGAAAAGTCAGCGTTATTTGACCGTATACCTGAAAAAATAATTTTAATCATCTATAATCGAATGTTTTAATTCTCTATCTAACAACAAAATATTACATAATATACTATAGTAAATATTTTTCAAGTTTTAAGTTTATAAGTTTCAAATTGTATAATTTTTTATACCGTACACTAATTGTAACTATATAATTCATAGTTAATAAATATTTTATAATCATAATAAATTTTTCTTTTTCTTTTAAGTATACGAAAAGAAAATATTATACAATCAAATTACTATTACTTTTTTTACACTATAACAAATATAATTCTACTTAACAAAGATTAACTTTTAGATTCATAAGTAATAATAATTAATTTACTAATTATATCTATAATTCAATTCTTTTTTTTCTCTCTCTTTGCGATAAAAAAAAAATATATATATATATATATATTACAGTGTACAGTTATATTTTAAGTTTCAAATTAATTTAATTTTCTTAGGTAAAAGCAATTAATTGTCTGTTCCAACAAAAAATAAAATAAGATATATATATATATATATTTGTGTGCGACTTTATAACTTAGTAGTATAAAAGTTTAACCTAGGTTTCACACAGTAGTATTTGACAAAAATAGTGAGAACATTTCATTTCGTAGAAATAATTAATGATCGAGGAGTGTTGTCAGTAGTATGGGTCACCTTTTACTCCAACATAGAATTCAAATTTTCCCATTTGCAAACCTAACTTTGAACGTTCTCGCGCCTGACGCGAATGACTTCAAAGGGACATCATTTATCATAAATGAAGCAAACACACACATGGATTCTATCTCTTTCTCCCTTTCTCTTTTATATACATACACATACACATACACATACATAGTCATAGACATTCTCTTACAGATATTTCTATTTCCTGAATTATCTGAACAACCAAATAAATAATTGACAAGACTTAAACGAGAAGTTTAATTAACTTTGGTAGACTGATGTCCTATTAGAGAAAGGAAATTCTCACGAAAATTGCTATACGAATGGCTTGTTTTCTCATTTTAAAGAGATGATTCGTTCCAATTTCATTATTTCTTCAAACGTATTACGTGTGCTAATATAGTGTATATATCTATATATATCTATATTTTTCTTTCAAAATTATATCAAATTTAGGCATAAAACTTAAGTAAATTAATTAACTTCTTTCAATACCATATTCAATACGAATACATCAATAGAAAATTATATAGAATATCAAATTTTATTCTATATCATTTCTTTATCATTTCTTAATCAAGAAAAAAGTTATATATAGATATATATCAATATATTCGTCAATGATCAATTTGTGACATAAAAATTCAAATTACTTACTCTCTTTTGTTGAAGATATTCTGGGTCAACCAATAGAACACCTTGTAACTTGTCTATTTTCGCATCGCTAACGATAAGATCTCTACTGGCAAGGTAGAGAGTTAATTTGCTGTTCGGTGAGGACTTCTTGTAAACCCTAAGGAAGAAAATAAAATTAAAAAAAAGAAAATAAGAAGGGTACGATGATAATAGTAATTTGATTATTTCAATTCAAGCGCTATGACGCGTTTAATAAAACTTTTTTTTTATCGTGCATTATCGTGCATCCTAAATTTATGTTAGTTCGTTTCATTTTATTAAAAAAAAAAAAAAAAGATATCGCAATTAGAACATGTTTGTTCTACTTGCGAGATTTTCCGAGGGATTTTCCTATATTTTTTTTTTTTTTCTTTTATTTCTTTCGATTTTAACAGTCAAAGCTTTTTAACGAAGCGTTTTGAAAGAATAAAAGAGACAGAGAGTGAAAGAGAAAGAGAGAGATTTTCTCTTTCTCTCTCTTTTTTTAAGGATCCTTTTTAATCCTTTCAACGATATAAGCAATCTTCCGATGTCAAGTAGATTATTATTCATCATTAGAGGGATTAAAATCTTGAATTTTTCGTTTCAATTCAATAATACTAAAATATTAAAAATTTCGTTTTTGTTAATTTATCCATTTCTACGAACTTTCGAATCAGATTATTCGTTATACGACGACACGTTGACCAATCAAACAACTTCAATGATTTATTTTCTATAAAAGATTTTGATCGTTTTTTTCTAATTCGTTCCATCGAATTCATCTTCATTTTCAAGATAACACGAAAAGAGCAATGTGATGATACTACGTATGATTTCTGATTACGTTATCATCGCAAAAAATAAAGAGAGAGAGGGATAGATAGAGATAATACAATTTTACGTTCCACCTACGCTTCGTTTGAAACGTACGAGATTAAAATGTAATTATCGATACTTTTCCAAAAAAAACACGGTTGGCTTGCTGATAACGATAAGAGAAATTAAACATACACACACATATATTTATATCTTATTTTCGTTTTCCTTCTTCTCTTTTTTTTTTGTTTTTCAGAAAAATCGAAAGTTAATCTCTATTTATGATAATCGTTGTATATAATACGAAAAATTTTCTATAAGACACGATTTATCCTAAATGTAAAATGGGATAAGCTAAATATAGTGAGAAAGAGAGACAACCCTTACGAAATCGTGGCTTACCAACGAGGTTTAATTAAACTCTCAACGAACTTCCTAACGGTATGGACTAACGCATTACTTTGACAATATAACTCTACTGCTTTTGAATTAAAACCAACGATACCAGAATATTGACACTCTCGTCACATTTTTCTTACATTCCTTTTTTTATTTTTCTCTCATTTCATTAAATTCTTCAGAATTTTATGCAACTCAAAAATAAAAAGATAGACAGATAGATAGAGAGAGAAATTATTATAGAATTTATTATATAATTTTTATAAACGTAAACTACTGAAAAAAATGATACATTTATATTAATAAAATATTATATAAATAAGATATAATTTCGTCTACATATATAATATTTATAAATAAATCCAATTTAAATATAAATGTATGTATATATTTAATATCATGAAAATATTATACTCCATTAATCTGATATCTCTAGACATATATATATATATATATATATATATATATATATATATATATATGTATATATATATATAATTATATAAATTTCTATAGATATAAATAACAGTTATATATTTTTCTATAAAAATTTTATATACATATAATGCACGTGTACGTGTGCGTGTGTGTTTGACAAATACTATAAATGATATTTTTTTGTTATTTTCTCGCACCATCTGTGTATCAAAAAGAAATCACTCGGTTTAGATTAACGAAGCTTATCGTTGGTACAGAAAATACACCATATGTGAAAATATTCCGATAGGTCATTTTATATATCTCTGTTACTAGTTTAAATACACGCCTTTAGACTTTCATAACGCTCTATCTCTTTTTACGTTCTACGTTAACTACATTTGATCGTACCATTTTCGATCGATTTAAAAAAGAACAGGTAAAATAAAATGATGCCTGAAACAAAAAAAGATGGCAGTCCTACGTAGTTCGTTCGTGCTATTCCATTTTCCTGGTTTATTCTAACTGACGCGTATCGATCAAAAAATAATTAATAAATAAAAAGAAATTTTTTTATCGGAATATCAAATATAATAGAAAATAAATGGACCAGAAGTTTTTAAATGATTTGGAAAATCAATTATTCTTTTACGAGACATTTTAGATTAATTTTTTATTCAATCGAATCCTATAGCACGTAGTTTTACGTAGTCAAACGAAAAAAGAAATTAGCCTTAATAATCTCGACAAATAGTAATTGATTTTTAAAATCACCTAGAAACTTATAGTCCATTCTATTATTAAATCTATTATATAATATACCATGATAAAATCATATACTTTAACTTTCATCTTTTATTATTTTTAATTTTACACTATAATTAACTATTCTATATCGAATTAAATAATTTAATAAACAATAAATAAATTATTGTTTATTTTTATTTATAAAAATAAGTGAACAGAACTTTTCGATAGAACGAATTATTCTTGAAATAAATGATTATTATATAAAATAATCTATTTATATAGAAATGTTGTTAAATAATTATGTTACGTAGAAAATGATTATTATAAGTGTACTCTTATAATTTATAACAAATAAAAAGATATTAATTGAAAGAATTTGCTCACCTCTGACTGCTAAAAGTCGAACCAGACATATCTGAACTCGATTCGAATCTGTTAAAAAGAAAACAAATAAATCATTATATTCTGCTTTCTTGTAGATTTTAATTATAATTGTTCTTCATCTGATTACACCGACACCAGATCGCATTTAATCTAACAAAAGGTAATACGCTTCGATAGATCTCCAACAAGCATAATCTCTCACGTTTCATTCAATTATACGTGCCTCGTTCGAATGCTTCAGGACAATTATCTCAACAGCACATAATATCATATAATTAAAGACGAAATGTTTTGTGTTTCGTGAGAATAAATCGTTACAATTCTTTATTATCTTTTTGTTACGTCGATCATAAATATAGTTAATAAATATCTTATAGTTAACGTAATCGATTTTTTATTGTTTTAATAAAAAACAATTGACCAAGTCTCAAGAACAATTTCTAAATACATTATATAATTAAATTCATTAAAATAAGATGAATTTAGTTCAATTCGATTTAAGAATTTATTTATAAAAATTGTTTATAACAAATCGTTAATTAATTATTAAAAATTTGTTGGAAAAAAAATTTGATTCTAGTCTCTACGACTATTAGTTTAAAAAGTGTATTCATGTAAATAATAGACATAGCTATTAATAATGTAGAAAAAAATTATTTTTTCAATAAAAAATATAATTTGTTTATAACAATTATTTATTAATTTATGTCAATTTATAGATTAGGATATCTAAAT
Organism: Vespula vulgaris; assembly: GCF_905475345.1. Taxonomy (NCBI): domain Eukaryota; kingdom Metazoa; phylum Arthropoda; class Insecta; order Hymenoptera; family Vespidae; genus Vespula; species Vespula vulgaris. Next base: position 3,775,662 of record NC_066597.1, on the reverse strand, counting down.
TTCCTTTGTGACAATATAAGATGAATTTAGTTCGTAAGAATTTCTTTATACAAATTGTTTATAACAAATTATTTATTAATTATTAACAATAAATTGTAAAAATAGAGAAAATTTTGTCCTTAAAAATGGTATTTCATTCAAGTCTCTACGACTTTTAGTTTTGGAAATATGCCGATATAATGAAAGACGTGGCTATTAATAATTTAAAAAAAAAATTAATTTTTCAGTAAAAAAAAGTAATTTGTTTATAATAATTATTTATTAATTAATATAATTTTTTAAATCGGACGAAATCTGAATTTCTTTTTCGTCAAAATAAAATGATTTTATTTTGTAAGAATTTATTTATAAAAAATTGTTTATAACAAATTATTAATTATTAACAATACTCTGTAAAAATAGAGGAAATTCTGCCCTTTAAAATGATATTTCATTCAAGTCTCTACGACTTTTAGTTTCGGAGATATTTCCATTGAAATGAAAAATATTTACGTTGACCTACTAACCTATATAATTTCATTCAAATTAGCTCGATGACACACTGACCTACATAAATTCCGAGAATTTACGAGGCCTTACTACTACTACTACTACTGTACTACGAACAGCTGTAGTATACGAATTATGAATGAAAATTTTCGAAAACGATATCTTCGAAACGAAACATCGTACAGAGTTGAAATAAACACCATTTTTAAGTGTAATTTATTCTTTATTTATTTAAATAATGCAATAATATTGTTATAATAAAATCGATTTTGTTAATAATTAAAAAAATTGAATTTTTTCTTTTAATTGAATTTTCCGAACGAAAAGTCGTAGAGACTTGAAACAAACGCCGTTTTCAAATGTAATTTATTCTTCATTTATTTAAATAATGCAATAATATTATTATAATAAAATCGATTTTGTTAATAATTTTTTAAATTGCACTCTTTCTTTTCTCTCGTAAAAAAAGCTTAACTATAATGAAACCATTAAAATTTTCATTGTAATTACGTAAATTTTATTTTGTTTGTTTAAAAATAAAAAATAGAAAGTCTATTAATAATAAAATATAAGAAATCTTACGAAATTGAATGATCGAAATTTTATAAGATTTCTCTTTCGTGATTTACTTATTACTATTCTTACTATATCTTAATCAAATTTCTCTACGTAGTTTTTAAACAAATATTTCAATAAAAATATCTCTTAAACAAATGATTTTTCACGAACATTTTTTAACGAAGTTCCTCCATAGTTCTAAGAAAATCAAAGATATTCAAACGATCAAAATTATTATCCTACCATATATATATGCACATACACGCGCACACACACATTTTCTGTATAAAAATTATAAATGTTTTTAATGAATTCTATACATATTTATATTTAAATAATATATATATATAAACGTTTATTTTTTTTTTCTATCAAACTTTAAATAGAATGTTACCTTAATAAAAATCTATATCATTCATATAAATCCAATGAGAAATGTTCAGACAAAAGAGAAAAAAGATAAAGAATTGGAAATCGGAGGATTAATGTCTACATAAAAAAGAGATTATTAAATGATCAGCGAAATGGTTTTTATAGAGGGATCATGTACTTGAAATTCATCTTCAATATCGAAACAAAAAGTAGGAACAAAAAATAATTGAAATAATCTCTCTCTCTCCCCCTCTCTCTCTCTCTCTCTCTCTCTCTCTGTCTTTCCCATCTTTATTTCCCCTTTTATGATTTATTTTGATCCATAAATCCAGCCAATGCAATTTGTCATAATAAAATGACGACAGTGTTGGCTCACGAAAAATATGAGAAAACTTCGCAGGAAATTTCTTGAATGATGTAACTGTTTGAATTTCATTGTATATAAAAAAAAATACAATCGTTTTATTTATGTCGTTTCATGTACAACATTTTTTCTAATGTTGTCGGAATTAAATGTATCGAGTAAGAAAATTTTGTTGTATATAAAAGAGAAAGAGAAAAAAAGAGAGAGAGAGAGAGAGAAAAGAGTTTAGATATATCCATATGTACAAGTACATACATATGTACATGTCTATAGCTTTACACAATTGTATACATATCGTTTCATGCACGACACTATTTTTAATGTTCTGAAAATGAAATGTATCGAGTGAAAGGATTTATAAAACGTATAAAAAATTTTTTAAATGTTTAGAAAGTGTTCTACACGTGTGTATGAGTATTTACGTAATTTAAATAATGCTCTATTGTACCATCTTCTACAATAATTTTCTACGATAAATATGAAAAGGAAAAAAAAAAAAAAGAAAAGAAAAGTCTCCTTACGTAAACCATTCTTAAAAAACATTTCGTCGTTGAATCCTAGAATTCTACGATCTAATTCAATTGATTACATTGAAAGAATGTGATTGACGTTTAAAATGAATTATCTTCTTATCTCTATATTTTTACATTGTCGAAGAGAAAAGAAAATAGAAAGAAAAAAGAGAGAAGGAAATAAAAAAGAAAAAAAGAAAAGACATTATTAGGTCGGGGAAAAAAGCTCGTTTAAAGAGGTACGATGAGAAACAACGTAGCTTGGATATAAAATCGAAGTCGCTGTCGTAACTTCTTAAGAAAAGAATATGCGAGTTGTTATATATATGAAGAGAGAGAAAAAGAGAGAAAGAAAGAAAGAAAGAAAGAGAGAGAGAGAGAAAGAGAGAGGGAGAAAAAGAGAAAGAGAGAGAGGTATGGGAGAGAGGGTAATAGAAAAAAGAAAAAAGAAAAAAATCGACAAAGACTCACCCCCTTGATACACCTACACCTGTGCTACACATATTACTTCGATCGTAAATGTAGGAATGTATAAATATGTAAAGTAGAAGAAGACGAAGGGGAATATCAAAGTATATTATATACATATATATACATACATGCGTGTATGTGTATATATATATATATATATATATACAGTTCGTATTATATCTTCCTATTTGCTCGATATACATACATACATATAAAGGTTTAGGCGCGTCGTCTAACATGTAAACGTTATCCTACCCAACGGAGACATTTGATGAAAATTTCATTTTCTTCTTCCTTCCTTCTTACCATACGTTCAATGTCATCCCTATAACGAGACTAATGAAATTCGTTGAAAATTTACGTTTCATTTGTACGAAGAAGAGTAATAGTAATTTGATAAGAATAACGAAAGGACGACCTAACTTATTTGATGTCAGTATCGAACAACGAGTTTTAAACCTCGACCCTTATCTACCTTTAGATAAGACATTTCAACGAAAGAGAAAGAGAGATAGAAAGATCGGTTCGATATAGAAAGCTGATTTCCGTCTGTTTATCTTGCGAATGACAGCTAACGTACGAATGTTCTTCGTTATCGTTGTAGTAGTGTAGTAGTAGCAATAGTAGTGGTAATAGTAATGGTAGTAGTAAGTAGTAGTATTTGTATTCGTGATGCTTCAAGCCCACTCATGGTATGTCACGATGATCGATTCTCACTCGCAAATATTACCCTCGAGTGCGTTCTTCCACCGTTTTCTGTCGATTTAAACTTCAGCCAAATGTCTCATCGTTCTTTTTCTTTCTTTCTTGGGGTTTTTTCTTCTTTTTTCTTTTTTTTTTCTCCTTTTCATTTTCTTCTTATTGTTGAAAAACGACGTTGATGTTTTTTTTTAACACGTATTTTTTTCTTTTCTCTCTCTTTTTTTTTAAGAAAAAAAAAATCCTTTCTCGGGATCGTGTGTTATATCATGTATCGAATAAAAGCATATTGTACGAGTTGAAAGGGTACCCTGTAACATATGACCTTTTATGATCTTTCTCTCTCTCTCTCTCTCTCTCTCTCTCTCTCTCTCTCTATCTCTCTTTCTCTTTTTCTCTTTCTCTCACGCATACACACACGCACCCTTTTTTAAAGTCAGTTATCGAAGGTACATATATCTATCATAAAAATCGATGTGTTAATCGAAGCTACTTCTAACATTCCTATGTGAATTTCTTCGAATTACTAATTACCTATTAGTTCGGTCATTAGAATTCTTCAGGTGTTAATTAATTAGTCCAGTGTAATTAAACGATCTGTTCGGTCTGGCAGCTGCTTCAGGATTTAGTTAGTGTGAACACGACGTCAATAGAACGATCCAATATTCTATTCTATTCTAGAGAGGGGGAAGAGAGAGAGAGAGAGAGAAAGGAAAAATGTGTATGTCAATCTTTTGAAGTGTTAAATTTTGTAATATATATCTATACATATATATACATACATATGTGTATACATACATATAATATACATATATATATAGATATATATACATAATACCTATTATATACGTGTATATATATATATATATATATATATATATATATATATATATATATATATATATATATATATGGTTAAATACGTAGTTGAATGTCGTGTCTTTCGGACAAAGCAGTTTCAAAGATGGTTGAAGGTCATCCATCAATCGTATCAGTAAGAGAGACGAGCGCATCGATTTACCCAAATTGAACAATCAGCTTTTCCTCTCTCTCTCTCTCTCTCTCTTTAGCTTTTGGCAAACGATGACCTTTCTGAGACCTTCTCATTTCTGTTCTATATCTGTGTATGATATTTGAGAATTTCCAGACTTACTGTTATGATTTAATCAATCTTATTTATTCACTCATACTTACACATAGATTGATTATGATTATAACAATATTTTTAATATATATACTTTAATTCGTTAATGTGTGATATCGTTGAAACATTATTTTCAAAAATATTATTCAAGTTGTAAAGTAAATATTGAAATTAAAAAGAAAATAATAGTAATAATAATCTACAAAGATTGTCGTAATTTCATTTTACTTTATTTTGCTTTATTTAATTTAATTTTTCTTTCTTTCTTTCTTGTTTTTTTTCTTTTTTCTTTTTTTTGGACGAGATTTCATGATAAAAAATAAATCCTATTATATGAATAAAGGTTATTAAGTAACATTAATTTTGCAATTGCAAATGCATTCAAAGAGTGCAGTATTATTTTTATGTATTATAAAATGATATACATTATTTTTTCTTCGTTTATTAAATATATGAAACGGTAAAGGTTTTTAATTAAAAACATCGTATCGATTAATCGGATTGCATAATATTATATTATCGGTATATTCGTTATTCCTTCCTAATATATATTAATATATTCAAAATTTCTTTTATTTGATTTATTATTTTTCTTTAGGTAAAGAGTTCTTAATCTGCGATCTAATTAGTCGAATTAATTAAGTATCTTATGTGTAGGTATGATAAACGAAAGTAATCTAAGGAATAGGGTGAGAGAGAGAGAGAGAAACAAAGAAATTAAAACTCATTTACTATTAAATGTACTGTGTGTACTTATGTATGTACACACATATATGTATGTAATTAAGTATATAGTATACTTACATAAGTACTCTCTCTCTTTCTCTCTCTTTCTCTCTTTCTCTCTGTTTCTATTTCTCTGCAAATTCTCGAGTTTCCCTCGAGAAATATTATGGTTAATTTAATAGAAAATTAATGTTATCTCGTATCCCTTTCCCTAACGATATCCAGATTTTCATGTTACCTTGTAAATGAAGATTTACTAATTTTCCACGGATTCTTAATGTGTATTGCAAGATAAATTAGAACGTACGTTTGAAAACAATCTCTGATCAATGTTGGAAGGAAAAAAAAAGAAAAATAAATAAAACGAAATTGCATATCTGATAATCAAGAAATGTATGTATGTGTAAGTTATAAGATTAGAATATTGGATAATCTCATCTGTCATCTCGATCGACTCTCTTTGCTTCTTTCCAAATGGTTCTCGTCGAAATTTCTTATGAAACTTCCACGTAGATATTTCCAATCGAGAAAATGGCTTTTCTCGATCTTGTTACATTGATCTTAAAAGCACGATAAGAAGGTACTATTTCTTCTCGAGAAATTCGTTCTCTTGTGATCTTCTTTTATGTGATCTTCTTATCACTATATTCTTTTATATGATATTGTATGTGATGGATTTAACACATAAATATTTTTTTGATTACACACACACATATTATATATCGCTCGAAGAACTAAGAAACAACTAAAACGAAAAAAGAACGTAATAATTTGCTCCTCGATTTGCTTGACAAAAAATTTTTATCAATTCGTCATTTTCATTCGATATGAGAGATCCTAAACGAAGACCAAAAGATGCTATGTAATTTTAAACATCAATTACTCCTTTCTAAAACCTTTTAGGCTGATTTTCGTTTAAAATTGTAAAACTAAAAGACTCGCTTGTAAAACTACTGGCTTGAAAAATCTCGGGAAATAATTTGATTGATATTTAAGATCGTCTAAAAACTTTTGGGCCACTCTATACTTACACATATTTAACGTTAATGAATTTAATATAGATATCTATATATTTATATATTCATATATACATATCACATATTATTATGTAAAATAACAATGCGAATGAGTAAATGTGTTTATCAATAATAACGAGTTTCAAATAGCATAGAAACAAATAACCCATCAATTAATTGATTAGCTTTAGACGTCAATTTGTTACAGATTACATTAAACCAGAACAAATTCATTGTTAATTAGAATGTACTTAATTAATCGATCCATAGTATACACATTTTGTACTTTATAAAGTGTAGCTCCATTTTATAACAATCTTCTTCTTCTTCTTCTTCTTTTCTTCGTCGTCGTCTCATCCTTTTTTCAATGAAAACGATTAAAGAGATACTAACTTACTAACTATTTTCATCGATATCTCAGCTCGTTATTTTCGAAACGGAGATTCCGAACTCCTACGTAATATTTTACCGATGATCTTACGTAACGAAGAAAAATACAAGTAGGTACCTTGAGACTGACCGAGAAGAGAAGAAACATTATTCTCTTCTCGTTTCGTAAGATATTTTACGCATTACTGACTATTTTCAAAAGAAAGAAAGAGAAAGAGAAAGAGAACAAATAGACGATTAAACAAAGAAAGGAGAAGAAAAATATAAAGAATAAATAAATACAAAAAAGAATAAATAGAAAATAGAAAAAAAAATAGATAGAAAAAAGAGAGAGTGAAAGGATCGATAAAGAGTAACGAGATAGCAGCGATATTTTTTATGACGATTTCCGATTACATTGCCACTCTTCTCTACTAGTCATTCTCTCTCTCTCTCTCTCTCTCTCTCTCCCCCTCCCCCCCTGTTTTCCTTTTTTCTCCTCTTTCAACACCGTTTGCTTTAACGTTTCATGATAAATTGCACTCGACAAAAATGGCTACGATTACTACTACTACTATTACTACTAAGCTCGTAAATTGTTCGACGAAGAGACAGGAATAGATAGAAAAAAAAGAAAATAGGAGAAAGAAAGAGGATGAAAGAAAGAGAGAGAAAGAGAAAGGAAGAAGAGAAAAAAACATTTTCAATACGAATGATTCTCCATCGTGATATCCTCTTTTCGATTTTATCTATGAATTAAGGAACGGAGAGAGGAGAGAGAGAGGAAGAGGAAGAAAATTAAAAAATAAAGAGATAATAGAAAAAAGATTGGCTATCGAACTTACCTATCAACCTGCTGTATATCCGTCGTCGTAGTCGTTGTCGTTATCGTCGTTGTCATCGAATAATGTTGCGAATGAGTCTGTTGCTGCTGCTGCTGCTGCTGTTGTTGTTGTTGTTGTTGCTCTTTGTGTATTCTCTGGTCTTGTTTCTCACATGTTGCAACGAATATTTCATCCTCCTGGCGAAATTCTGACGTTCCACGTTTCTTCTGCATTTGACAGCGTTTCTCTTTGATCTCAGTCGTGAGTTCAGTCTACCAATAAAATCATAGAAAATAATGAAATAAAAGTGAACGTATAAATTATATATCGTTATTCTTGTTTTTCTTCGTCGTCGTCGTCGTCGTCGTCGTCGTCGTCATCGTCATTATTATTATTATTATTATTATCGTTGTTATTATTTTTGTCGTTATCGTTATTTTTCAAAGCGATGTTTTAAATTTTAATTCTCCATGAAAATTCAATTAAAAATGTAATATCGAATTTTTACTCGCAGATTATTTTTTGTTCTTTCTTCCTACCTACCTTTCTTTCTTTCTTTCTTTCTTTCTTTCTTTCTTTCTTTTCTTTCTTTTTTCTCTTTTGATTGTAAATTTTGTTTTAATTAAATTTGATTCGACTGATTTTAATTAAAATAAAATATTTGGAAATTATATGTCGAGAGAAGAGGAGTCGTAAGCAAAGCTTAGACTTTTATCGTTAAATCACGAGATGATTTACCACCGATGTTCATTACGTTATGTTCTGGTTAAGACTAACTCGCCGAAAGAAAACAGAAGGGAATAACGATACGTACTGTTCTTCATAGAAAAAGTAAAAACATTGAAATCACGTGACTATCTTTGTTTCACGTTCTACGAAATATTTTCAAATAGATTATTTCCATAATAGATCAAGGTCTTCGTATTAGATCGAAGAATACAAAAATAATAAGTTTACGTCGAGTCTCGAAAAAAATATTGGAAACAAGTTTTTCTTATATCTTCTTATTAAGAAATTTAAATCCTTGTAACGAGTAGCGAATACATATTTATTTAAATATTATCCAATAGATAATCCCTATAAAACGAATTAATGTACGTCATTCTATTAAATATAAGAAAATGAAGATAATAAACTTATCCCGCTTAAAAAAGAGAAAAAGAAGAAGAAGAAGAAGAAGAGGAAAAAAGGAAAAGAAAAAAAAAATATAGGTTAAATAAAAAATCCTTGAGGAACAAGTTCTTTCATGGGATCTAAATCCTTCTTTCTAACTTTATGTTAAAACAGACTTGGTTGTTACGAGTAAAGTTAAAAAAAAAAAAAAAAAGAAAATAAAAAAGAAAAAGAAATGAAAAAGAACGAAAAAATATACCGGCATGACATTTTTACAAGATAGAAGTTTCTTTTTTTTTTTTCTTTCTTTAACTAAAGAATATCTAATAATATTATTATATGAATCATTCATGAAAAATATATTAGGCATGTATACGTAATAGATTGAAATAACATCGTACCTTGGTTGAATGTAATTGGACATCCACGTTATGGGGAACTTCGCCAATTTTCACTTGCACTCGACAGTTCCCGTTCTTAGCCATTTTCTCACTTCTTGGTCCACTTTAAATCACGGAAGTTCGATTAGAGAATGAGAGGAGGATAGAGAAATAGAAAGAGATAGACAGACAGACAGACAGAGAAAAAGAGAGAGAGAGAGAGATAACACTTAACTTTTCTCGTGATTTCTCTTTAGCAGACAAAAAATAAAAAAAAAAAAAAAGAACGAAAAAGAAAAAAGAAAAGTAAGAACTTTCCAACTCCTTACTTTTTCTTTGTACTCTTTTTTTTTGGATCCTCAACTTTGATCACTACCGAGAGATTTTTACGAGTCACTAAAATCTGTAACGATCGTATCTCTAATTCTTTACTTGCATTATCTTGTCCGATCAACGCTTTTATTATTCCACTTATTTTTTTCTACTATTACTACTATTTCTGGTACACTTTCAAAGATGTTCATAGACTGTTCAAAGATAATTTTGTAAAACGATGTAGAGATTCATACGAAATATAACACGAGATAAGAACTTTCAAGAATTCCGATTGGCCGTTTATGTAGTTTCTTGATTCTTCAATGAAGTTCTCCGGAGAACTTTTAGTTATCCTCTACTTGAAAACATTATTGCAATACTTGACCAAAAGTATCTTTTCAATTTTAACATCCCTCGAATTTATCTCCATGCGACGATCTTCTTATTTATATATTTGCAACGTTATTAAATGATAAGAAATGAGAAATATGGATGACAAAATTTATCGATCGTAAAATTATCATATAAAGGGATAAAGAGTAGATAGATAGATAGAGATAAATATTTGCGGTGTCTCTAATTTCTTTGTTCTTTACTGAGAGATTTTGTTTTTAGATTAACGATTATCTGTTTTCTTCTCATTAAAATTCTTTCTTCAATTTTCTATCGATATTAAATTTTTTTTAAAGACAATTGGATCAGCCTCGAAATAATTCTTTTTATGTATGAATTTCAAATGTTTATGAAACAATTGAAATTGATCCTAAAACTATATCTTTATAATTAATAATTAACAAAGAAAAATATATAATTAATACAGACTCGATGTGGCTGATCCTCCAACTAATCCTTTCATTAATAAATTTCAAATATGTATAAAGAAGTAAAAATCCAACGTGAAATATTATCTTATTGATATTTAATGATTAACAAAAATTATAAATAACATATAATGCAATTGATTCGGATTCTAATAATAAGCTGTAAATACTTGAAATGATCGTTTCATGAATGAATTTATGTTTATAAAAAAAATTGGAATTATTTTTGAAGTGTTATCTATTTAATAATTAATACAAAGTGTTAATTATATTCTATACTTTGCGCACGTGTGTGTATGTGTGTGTATTTATGTATATTTGAATCAAACTCTGAGCTAATCCTAGAAATGATCTTTTTATAAATAAATTTCAAATGTTATCTTGATATTTAATAATTGAATTAAAAAGAAAGAAGAAGAAAAAAAGTCAGTTTGAAATTTCTAATAACTTTTACTTTCGATAAATCGATATGTGCAAGCTGTAGTTTGGAATTAACTTCTTTTTAACAACGATAAAAAGAGAAAGAAAAAACGGAAGACAGAAAGGGAGAACTTTTCTCTTTGTTAAAGTATTTTTTCTTTTTATTCTCTCTCTCTCTCTCTCTCTCTCTCTCTCTGTCTTTTCTTTTTTCTCTTTCTACTATTTCCCACCACATTAAATTCTTTCTTGTGGAATATCGATTTTTAATCCTTTTACACTGGACGTATACCTTTTGAAAAGTATAGTATAGCAAAAGAACTTGGAAACTCGAAACAATATGGACTTGTTGGTCTGGTGACGCACGAAAAAAGGAAGAAAAAAGTTATGCGTGTCTGGAGACATATATACTTTGCTTTTTCAAACTTTATCCTTCTTTCATCTTTCTTCTTATTACAACATCAACATTTTTCAAACTTTCAGTTGAAATCTATTAACTAAACTTTTAAAAAAGTTCAAACACGCGAATGTTCTATTAAAAAGTAGCGCGAGATACGATTGGAGAACGAAAATCAATAAAAAAGAATAAAATAAATAAATAAATAAATAAATATATGTATATATATATATATATATATATATATATATATAAATTTACATATAAAGATGAAAAGAAAAAAAGTTTTACTCCCTTCTTTTTTTTTTGTTTTAATTTAAAAAAGAGAAAGTAGAGTTAAAAATTTCCAACTGCAATATCGTAATATTTCTCTATCTTCTTTTTCCATCGTTAAAGCTATAATTATATTTATCTCGCGAGAAAAAGAGAATGAGAGAAAGAAAGAGAGAGAGAAAAAAAGAGAGAGAGAAAGAGAAAGTTGTTAAAAGGACTCGTTTACGATAGGAAGTCATTAGATGTTTTGAAAAACGTTGCTGAGCGAATAGGTAATTCGATTTCCGGAGGATATAAGAGTCCTTTGAGCGAGAGAAAGAGAGTAAGTAGTACGAGTCAGTTAAAGCCAGACTTAAGGTACAGCCAAGAGACTATCTGACCTGTTCGATTATTATCTTCTTTCTCTCTTTCTCTTTTTTTTCTCTCTCTCTCTCTCTCTCTCTTTCTCTCCTTCCTTTCTTTTTCTTTCTATTTCTCTCTTTCATCTTTAACAAGACAAATTCAAATTGTTCAATCGATTGATCATTGTCTTCTATTAAATTTTCTTTTAATGAAGCCACTGATAGAAATTGTCAGTGGATAAGTAAATTACAGAAAATACCATAAAGAAAATACCTTTCAAAAGATTTTCTTCGCTTGTTATAGAAACTCTATTAATTCATTTTCAGTGAAATTAGTTACAAAGCATAATGTTCTATCTAAGTAAGTGTACAGTGTGTGCACGTTAATCGTCTTTCTCTTTTTCTTTTTGTTCTTTCACGACTACTACTATACTATTTCGACGTTGAACGTATCTATTTTCGTTCACTCAACGAGATAAAATAGAACGACGAGCTCTTATTATTCCAAACTTTCGAAGATAAATGCGTAACAAATACTCACTCATATGTTTGTATATACATTGATTGTTTACTTTCGTTTAGAACGTCATTTTGTGGTGGTTGGTAATCTTGCCAAGAGATATAGCTTTCTTGGCTTTTTGCTTACTTTGAATAATTTCGACGGATTTAATGGTCGATTTATTTATTTCTTTTTTTTTTTTTTATTGTGCTATGTTAGTAAAATAAAGAGAAAAGGGAATAAAAAGAAATAAAAAAGAAATATTCGTTTAGAAGATAATTTAAATGGTAATTTAGCGAAGGGACGTCGTTCTATTTCTCTTTTCCTTTCTTTTTCCTTACTGTTTTTCTTTTATTACTTTAAATAATACGAGAGATTAATTTTTCTTCAATTGCTCATTAAGAAATAAAAGAAATCAAGTTTAAACAATTATTTGAGGATGGGATTTTCTGTTACTTTTTTCTTTTTCTTTTTTTCTCTCTCTAATGAGTAGACACATAGTTCGAACAATTTGACAGATTTAATCATCGATTTATTTTATTATATTAATAAAAAAAGAAATAAAATCTAATTAAAAATTAAAAAATCTAATAACGATAATAATGTTCTAATATAAAGATCTAATAAAAAATATTTTTTTATTCTAAGTACATCCAATGGTTTAATTTTTTCAATTAAATCGATTTCTTTTATTATATTCATAAAAAATGTATGTGTGTGTGTGCGTAAATTATCAAATTTTCTTTTTCTTTTTTTCTTTCTCCTTTCAAATACTTTAACATGAATGATCGCCTAGATTTAAAGATCGGTATTATCGTTTTATAAAAAAGAGAAAAAAAGAAAAATTAAAAAAAAAACAAAAAGGAAAAGAATATTAATATTAAATATAAAATTATCGAACGATCGTACCTTTATCTAAAACTTCGCATTACACCATGATTTAGATGCAAGTAACTATCGATCTATTCTCTCGCTTGTGGTTTATACCGCAATGTAATGAAAACTAATCGATCGATACTCAAGGACGACGACGATGACGACGTTTTGATAATGATGCTGGTTTACGGCATGCACATTCCGATAATTACATTTAATGGTAATGACCGTCGTCATGTAAAGGTGATGATCTCATTTAAATTAAATTGCTCTGAACCTTTTTCAAATTGTTCGAATAGTATCCATTTAATTACATCTAACTTTTACTCCACCCTACACCCACATTAAATCCTTCAAAAAAATAAAAGAAAAGAAAAAAGAAACCACAAAAAATACATTATTAAACATCATTTACATTAATTAGGATAATTAAAGTAACAAAAAAGCAAGTATATTTCTTTATCTATCCATCTATCCATCTATCTATCTATCTATCTATCTATCTATCTACCTATCTAATTTAAAATCGTGTGAAATCGTTGTAGTTCAAAGGAATTATAAATCAGTCGAGAAGATTAGACCAGGTAGATAAGATAAGCCTGAGTTAACGTTGACTCGTATTCCTTGTAATCGAGAATATCTCGTCACTAACTTTCCACGAGAGAGAGAGAGAGATACGATCAAAGAAAAAGAATAAAATGTTTCTTTCTCACTCTCGTAGAACAACATGATAAAATGTATTATCGATACTACCCAAAAGAATAATATAAAACGTTACATTATTTCGATCGTATTAACGAATGAATACGATTATTGCAAAAGATTTGAAAGTTTTGTATTTTTGCCAATTTTCCGACACACTTTGCTTTTCTTCTTTCGACGCGTGATAAGCATTAGTTTGTTTCTGTTCTCTCTCTCTCTCTCTCTCTTTCTCTCTGTCTTGAAATTCGAAAAATTTTCGACGATAGCTTTAAAAGTTTATTTGTTCTTAACTAGGAAGTATTACGGGAAAGATGTAAAATCGGAAAAGCTATTGAGATAATCATATAATCTAACGTGTATATTAAGAATTCTTTTGTAGATTGAAAGTTGAATTGTAGTAATTTGCTCGATTTGTATTTAAATTCGTTTAATTCTACTGATACCGTTCGATTTTAATGTATACGTAGAAGAGGAAAGAAACGGACAGATGTACAGAGAAAAAGAAAAAGAGAGAAGGAGAGAAAGGGAAAGAGACAAGCAAACAGATAGACACAGACAAAAAAAATGGAATAAAAAGAGAGAGAGAAAGAAAGAGAAAGAGAAAGATAGAGATAGAGAGAAGAAAGTATTATATCTTATCGTAGCTCCTATTTGATTTTCTTTTTTTATTTTTTATATCTTCAAAAAGGATTCACATCTCGTGAAAAGTGTTTCCATTATGGAGATGTCGTTTGTCCGACAACCTCATTCTTTATTTTTCTTTTTCTTTCTTTCATTCTTTTTTTCCTTTCTTTTTCTTTATGACTGTTACTCTATTGAGAGAAATCTTCCTTTTCTTCGCGATATTTCAAGATATAAAAAACACAAAAAAAAAGATTAACGATCTATTTTGTCGTAATGGATTCTTTCTTTTTCTTTTTTCTTTTTATATTCCTTTTCTTTTTTTTTTTGCGAAAAAAAAAATTGGGATTAGAATTAAAAGGGTGGGAAAAATTAAGGGGATTACACATTTATCGTTTCGAGGTAATTGTAAGCTAAAACAATATCGTTTGAAATTATTCATTAATTTCGAATAAAATGGCATTTAACGTGCATGCAATGTAAACATAACGTCCATCTACGTAAGTATGCGCGTATAAAAATGAACAATATAAACGTATAAAAAATTTAACGAACGACAAATGTTGAATAAAAAAGTCCTTTTTTTTTTCGTTTTCTTCCTTCCTTTCATTTCTTTCATTTTTTTTCTCTTTTTTTTCTCTTTTTTTTTCTCTCCAAAAATTATTGGCGATTTGTTCTCGCGTACAATATTCTATCGTTGATTGTTCGGGAACACTTGTTGAAGCTGCAACCCTTTCCATTTCGATTTTTATTTCACGGTAACACACACTCAAAAATATACGCATATCTGCATCGTACAAATTATTTTCAAATCCAAAAATCCATCCAGCCAGAAAAAAAACTTTAATTAAAACACAGAACGAATTATTTCATAGACACGCGCCCATACTGTTATATATCCAATATTTGTTTTTTTTTCCTCCTGTTTTCTTCTCTTTTGGTAAAAGGAATTTTACACTTTGCCATTTGAATCGTTATACATAAATTATTCCAAGAAGATAATAACGCACGTAGAAATTCGCGAGAAAATATAAGCTGGAAATAAGAACGAAGAACTTTTGATTTGATCTCCTCAATCTTTATCTCTCTTTCTCTTTCTCTTTTAAAAGATAAAAAGAACAAACAGATACATTCATTTTTATTCATCGAGATCAAGGACAAAAGAGAGCGTGCTGTAATACAAAAATTTTTTCCGAACAATTTCCTTTTCCTATCTCTGTAATATAATAACCAATAACAATGATAATAAAATATGTTCGTTTAAAGAAAAAGAACAAATAAAAGAATATTAATTAAATTTCGACGTTTTTTTTTCTTTTCTTTTCTTTTTTTTCTTTCTTTTCATTGCTATGTTTTATAGCGAAATAATCGCAAACATTTACGTTAAAGTACTTTTTATTGCATTATTATTATTATTATTATTATTATTATTATTATTATTATTATTATTATTATTATTTTGTCGGCGACAAGGACGAGGATAATTCTTGCGTTATCTTTATTATCGTTGTTATTACAACGTATACTAATTTAAATCGATATAGGCCATCGTTTAATTACAAATGAATCGGAACCTCGCAAGCCGCTCCTCGATTTGTCTTGCATTTCGACCTACACACTGTTTGCCTGGGCATCGCGTTTTAACGCTGCCAGATCACTGACTCCAAAATACCATGTGTAAACAATTCAAACGAACGTTAGATCGTAAAATGAGGCAAATCATTGAGTTAAGATTAGAGTTAATTGACGAAATGAGTTGAGGGTAGACGTGAGAGAAGGGAGAGAAAACATTCATCTCTGGTGAGAATCGAAATGATCAAAAAAAAGAAAGCAAAAGAAAAAAGACTTAAGTAAATAAATATATTCAATTTATACGCACACATGCACGTATGAATGTGTGTGTGTGTGTATATATATATATATATATATACGTATGTATACCTTGAAGAAAAATTCACAAGATCAACGAAGATAAACGAATTTCACTTAGACTATTCTCGTGCTTGCTACACATATTTTTGTTTCTTTTTTCTTTTTTATTACAACAGTTTTTATTCGAACATTATCGTTTTTATTCGTTTAATTTCACCGAAATTTTTCTATGATAATTTGTCGTTTTTTTATTTTATTTTATTTTATTTCATTCGATTATTTATTTACTTATTTATTTATTTATTTATTTATTTATTTATTTATTCCGTATCTTTTTATACGACTCACACACGCGTATAATAATCGCGATTTAACGAAGTAGTTAGGGTCAACGTCGAGTCCGGCGAGTACCGTTCCCTAACACGGCTCACCGTCTACTGAACACTCCGACGTCAGGCGTCGCGACGCCTATATCCTATCCCTTTCGCGCGTTTCTCCTTCTACCTCATCGGTATAAACATACAACTGTTTGTCTAACTTACGTATACTGATACTATCTTTCTATTACTATAGCTGTCCAAAAAAAATAGACAGTAGACGTACATACACGTATCTCTATATATGTAAATATTATTGAAACTGAAAATTTGTAACAATACATTTTTCCTCCAATTTTCTTTTTTCTTTTGCTTTAAATAAAAAAGATAATTTAGAATTATGATAACATAATAATCCTTTGAAAAATTCAATTATACGAATAGAATGCGCGATAAATGATTTATGGATTTAATATCATTGATCTGATTAACGATGGATTAATTGTAATGAATAAAATTATCGTACGATATGTAAAAGAAATTTGTCCAAGTTTTTTGAACGAATATAATTTTCTTATTAATTGCTTTCTGTGTAATTAAAAAAATTGAATAAGGTCGAATATCGATCATTTGTTCGTTAACAAAAAAGCGAAGAGAGAATTCCTATAGTAATCTCACTCGTTGTTATTAAGTTTTGTTTTTTTAATCTTTCGAATTACTTGCCAATGAAATTTGTCGATAGAACGGAGTTAATATCAAAGCATTTACGAAATATTCTCAGGATCCTTTTCGTTTACAATTTCGAAATTTAATCAGTACAAACTCTTGATAGGAGCTCGAAGGTAAAATCCTTTAGAGAGCTTACAAAGGAGACAAGGAACAAGTCTAAAGGATCAAATTAACATCGGATTTAACCGAAGGGTTAAAGGGATTAATATTTACTCTAAATTTGTATAATAACGTGACCGACAAATGGAGAAACTTGTTCGAATTTATTTCATTTATTTTGTTCCCTACTTTCTTGTTTCTTTTCTTTCTTTTTTCTTTTTTTGTTTTATTCTTTTGCGTTTGTTTCTTTTTCTCTCTCTTACGATTTCACGATATCGATTTCGATAAGTTTTCTAATCCGTAGAAAACTATGGAAAGTATTTTCGATGAAATTTCAAAGAATACGAAATTCTATAGTTATTGTTTTTGTTATTCTCTAGTAAGGCTACAAGACAAGTTCGTTAAGCCTTCTTTGTTTTTCTTTACTTTTTTTTTCGTTCTTTTCTTTTTTTCTTTCTATTCACACCCCTTGAGCAAGTTTTCTTCGTCTGATCCCAAAATAAAACGATGAGTAAAAGAAATTTCTCTTATTCTTTCCTTGACTACGTGAATTTCCAAGTTTTATGGAATGGTCCGGGTAAAACCCCGAAGCATCGTCGGCTTCTAATTTCTCGAGTATTATCAAAATACGACCCTTTTACTTACCCAGAGAATAAAAAAACTTCTTTAGTGATATGAATTCTCCTTCGAAATTGTGAATTACGGTAAAAGTAAAAGTATAGGAAACATGGTTAAAGTATAACTCAAATGAAAAACTTGAATATGTCATTAATCCGTTAATGATATCGTAATTCGTTAAAGAAATTCTACATTTTTTAAATAATCTTAATATACATGAGTTATTTTATTCTATGAATTATAATTATATAATTATTTCAATAATTATATGATTATAATCTATATTTTTATAATGATATTAATATAAACGAATTACTGTATTCTATGAATTATAACTTATTTCAATAATTATAATTTATATATATATATATACACGTACATACATGCATATCTATAGTTATATATCTTGTATATTACTGTATTTTGAAACATTTATACAAAAGAATAGAGAGAAAGGAAGAAAAAAAAGAGAAAGAGAGTTGGAAAAGTACTAAGAAAAAATATATTAAAGAAAAGAATGAAATAAAGATTGCATTTGTGTAACATCTAAATAAAAGAGAGAAATGCAAGATAAAAGCAGAATCTCGTTTATACTTTTGGAAAGCCTTAGGCAACACATCATTATGATGCCTCAAAAGAACAAGTCTATTTCGGTTAATCAAATTCATACACATTTCTTTTTCCTTCTTTCTCTTTCAGTTTATCAAAGATAAAACATCGACATTTTCTCGATAACTCATTTTGATAAAATAAGAAAAAAAAAAGAAAGAGAAATACAACACAACATACTGCGTAGGATACATATATTTGCATTAAAGAAAAAAAAAAAGAGGTATAAAAATAAATCAGTTTCAATATAAATTAAAAACAAACAATAATAATGGAAATAATAATAAAAATAAATAAATAAATGGATGTTCTTTTTTTCTGGCTTTGAACTTTAACAAATATACTCGGCTGTTTTTTTTGCGTCATTTTTTCTGAAGAAACCGCCAGACAAAAAGCTTCATGGTCAAATGTGAAACTAAAACGGGGAGTTACGATCTCTATAAACATGTAGCAACAACGAAAAAAAAAAGAAGTCAATGAAAGAACGAAATGAGAAGAAGGATAACGAAAAGAAAAAAAGAGAAGGAGTGGAGAAAAAGGATGGAAGGAGGAGAAGAAAAAAAAATAAATGATTAGGAGACGACCTTGAAAAATGTTTGAGAGACCTTGAACGATACCCCATGGTAATAATAGAGTTCTACGAGAAATGTATTGGTTTTGAACAGAAATTGCGAGTGAACGATGATGACGATGGTGAACGATCGATAACCACTCGTACACACGATTATGTATATATGCGTATGCTGTATATATACATATGTACCTATTCTATATATATATATATATGTGTGTGTGTGTTTGATACTGATATCGAAATGAAAGTGGTTGCATTATATTACTCGTAAAGTGTAAACGTTCAGATGACATATTAAAAACTAAATCTAAAAGATTCATTGTAAACTTGTTGTAAACTCGTCGTAAAAAAGAAAATTATTTATTATGTTGAATGATCATTCGATAAGCCGCTTAATTTTTATCTTTTTTTTTTTTTTCTTTTTTCGTAAGATCTTCCTCTATATCGATTGGTATATGCGTATGTACTTTTGAAATGGATTAAATTGATTAGATAAAATTGAAGAGTTCCCTTACAAACTTTCTACCATTTTTTATTCTATTTCTTTTTCGATTTTTTATTCAAATAAAGACAAAATGAAAATGAATATATGTTATTTATCGCAATGCAATGTATCTATATGTATAAATTAGATCAATTTTGAATTTTCCCTGTGAATATCTTTTTTTTATTCCATCTTTTTTTCGATTTAAATAAAGAGAAATGGACGTGTGTGTATGTGTGTGCGTGTGTCTACACATGCATATATATGTAATGTATGCTCGTGTATACGTAAAAGAAAAATATGACATCATTTTTCTCTGGTATTTTAGTAAAGCCGACATACGAATTTGAACCAATGCGATATCTCTTCACGTCGAATTTTTCGCGAAATTTTATTTTCTTAAAAACTTCAACATCTATCTTTGTTCCATCTTTCTTTCTTTCTTTCTTTCTTGCTTACTTTCTTCTCTCTCTCTCTCTCTCTCTCTCTCTCTCTCTCTCTCTCTCTCTCTCTCTCTCTCTCTCTCTCTCTCTCTCTTTTTGTCTCCCACACATACTCATTCTATCTAACTTTTCTCTCTTTCTCTGTCTCTTTCACTCATTATGTCTAACTTTCTTCTCTCTATCTCTCTCTCTCTTTCTCTTTCAAATATTTCCAATATTTTAGTGATTGCGTGTAATAATATTCTTTTATTATTAATATTTGTTTTAATGAGAAATAAATGAAATATATGAATGACAAATTTATTTTTCTATTCTTTTATATGAGAATATCTCAAAGCTTGTTAACGAAAATCTAGATAATATGTTTATTTGTATATAATATTGTAATATTACTAATGTATACAATGTGTGTATGACATGTGTATATGTATATGTATATATGTATACATATAGCTTTGTCGATTTTCCTATAATTAATTGTTATTAAAAATTTTGTTAAAGAATAATGTAAACACGATATTTTCTGACATCCATTTTCGTTTTTATATATATTTCATTTAACCCCATAACATCGAAGGAGAGGGAAAACGAGAGAGAGAGAGAGAAAGAGAAAAAAAAAGTAATTAAATCGAAAGGAATCATCCTAATATTACGCTGCTCTAGAAAGAAAAAATAGATATAGAGATAGACATAGGGATAGAATTTTGCTCGTTTATTCCACGAAATGATTCAACGATGTGACCTAACCTTGACCATCCATATCCATTTACATACGCAAAATCAGTCACGCGTAAAAGAACACCGATGAACGAATTTTCCAAAAACTAGTTTTTCTAGAGTCAAAAATATTTCTTCTTTTTGTATCTAAATCTACTATCAAAACTTTTTTACATTTACTTTTCTAAAAAATAATCGTTTCGCTATCGAATTTTAATATATTATCATATTGAGATTGACTTATTTTTCCTTATTTCATTTTTTTAATAATCAACAAGAAAATATATATTCGTTGATATTTCGATTATAATTAACAAAAAATTTTATATATATTAATTAATTTTTTTAATTCTATCTACTTTGTTCTTTTTCTCCTTTAACGAGGGAACGAAGTTTTGTCGTATTACGAAAAAGATGTAAATTTTCCTGTATAAAAAAAAAAAATAAAAATAAGGAAGATTAAGATTCCTTAATAGTTCGTGAAGATTGTTTAATGAGTTATATTCATGAAAATCAGATATGTCACTCGATCGATCGATCAAGAATAAATAATGGTAATCGATGAAACAGCAATTAATGTAATAGAGTTCGCTTCGTTTCTACTCGATGAGATAAACTCTATAAACAATTATTACGATTTCCAATCTGACACTGTCATCGTCGATTTGTCGAACGTGACCGTTTATACGTACTACATGAATACAAAGATATATATATATATATATATATATATATATATATATATATATATATATATGCATACATACGTACGTACGTACGTACATACACGGTTAGTCTACGTAATTTTGATATCTCTGGAAACTCTTAATAAATAATATAGAGAACGTATATTATGTTATCTGAATAAGATAATATTAATTATTATTTTTAATTCTTTTTTTATTGTTCATAATTCATAAAATTTTTATAAGATCAATAATTCTTCTTTTCATCTTTTCTTTCCTCTATAGGAATTCAATTTTTTGTTTTTATAGATAAGTAATAAAGAAATAAAAAATCTGAAGAAATTCCCTATAAAAAAAAAAGAATAAGTAATTTGTATTATTTGAAGGAGATTGTGTGACGTAGCATCGAATTTTTATTACGGTTTTTATAATTTTTAAGACCCTAAAATGACTATCGGATTTTTTTAATGGAACTCGATGTTTTTTTTTTCCCCTTTTTTTTCCTACGACAAGAGATGTAAATAATATTTTCCTCTTTTTTGCCAATTCAAGCATATTAAATATTACTATAACTTTGAGATTATTTTTATTCGAGATAACGTGCGTAGAATCGTAAACCACACATCGTGTATATCCGAATATCAACGCAATATTCTACGTATTTTAATTTCCACGTTTTTTCAGTTTCCGTCTCGTTTAAACTGAAAGATCGACCGATCGAATGATCGATCACGAATTTCATGGAAAAAGAAAAAAATAGAAGGAAAACCAATTCAACCGAGGTATTTCAGGAGATATAACTATTAAAAAAATCATACGATCTAACGATTCGAGAGAAAGAAAGAGAATAAAGGAAAAAAAAAAAACAATTTTAAAATACTATTTTTTCCCTTAACGAGATCAAGATATCGTATTGTATATCTCAAATATCCTCTTCTTGTATTATCTCACGCTTTATCGTCTAGGAAGTAACAAGCACAAATCATCACTCGTAAATCGCAAAATGCTAGCCGTTAAAATCGTAATAATAAAACTATATCCTTTCGTTATCGCACCTACGTATCGAATGCCATTGTTGACCTGCATTTTCTCTCTTCGATAAGACTTCGACATATTCCAAAGACGATCATCGATTTAGAAATCCTTCGAATTACATACACGTCGGATCTGTTATTTTTACGTGGAAAAAGGACAAATAAAAAAGATACAGAAAAAGAAAGAAAAGCGAGGAGGAAAAAATAAGAGAGAGAAAAAGAGAGAAAGAGAGAGAGAAAGAGAGAGAGAAAGAGAGAGAGAGAGAGAGAAATTAATAATTAGAAAGAAAAAGATAATTAAAGAGAAAAATAATAGTTGGAGAGAAAAAGAAATAATTAGAGAAACTAGATTATAAGAATGAGTGAGAGAAAAGGGGAGAGAGAGAGAGAAAGAGAAATAGTACTTTTGCGCGAAAAAAAAAATAATCAAATTTCCTAAATTGTTCGATAATCAACGTCGTATGAAACAATTAATAAACGAGAGGCAAAGATTTTAATTCTTTTTCTTTTTTTTTTCGTTTTTTTTTTTTACTATTATTTTTTAAGCACATACCGGAAATCGATTTACGCGTCACTCAAACAAAGTACCATATGGTTTTACTTGCTAGAGCTACTCGGTACTATACTATTACCATGTTTTGCACTTAGTGTTTTACCTGTTCGTGCTTTTAATACCCACTGAGAGAAATGACTGATTATGAGAACTCGGCGAGATAGTAAATTAAAGAAAGAGATATAGAAAGATAAATAGTTGAATAAACTTACTTTTATAATCGATTTCTTGTCGTTTCCAATACGTTTTTGAATTCGTCAATGATCGCCAATGAATTTCCATTTGTGATATCTGAGACTATTCGTTGTTTTCTATGAATAAGAAACAAAATAAATCGTCGATTTGTTTTTCCTTAACGATAATAAATTTTAATAAGTACGTACTTACCTTTAACGCCAAATGTTCTACGTAATAGATAATAATTTCAATATTCTTTAAGACCGCTCACAGAGTTTCGCTCGAAGGATGTGTAATTTCCGCTCGAAGCACGTGTAATTCCTGCAACAGTTATTGACAAAATATGAACCACAAGCATAATAGGGTTGTCAAAACAGTGTCCTTACCATGCGCCTATCGTATCAGTGTATAAACTTGTATAGGTTATGGCCCTCTCACGCATAACCTAACAATCGGGTTAATGTGCGACAGAAATTTGTAAATATAGTATATAGTAAAATATAATAAAAAATAATATATAGTAAGAAATATTAGAACGTCTAATATAACAAAAGTAAGTATCAACGAAGCAAGTTATCAAGTCAAATATAAAGAAACTTTCTGTAATAAATAATAGTAACGTCGATAAATTGAAAGATATAAAAGATCATATATATTATTGTTTAAATATTAACTGATTATACCATGTATCGTACATTAAATTATTAATGAACGTCTATAATAATTGGAAGTATAAATTATTTCAATTAAAATCATCGTACGAAAGAAGACACAGTTTCTATGTTTACTCGTCGAAATGTAAAAGAAAACTGACTCAATAACTAACAAGATCGGTCGAGCGTTCGTTTTTGTTGACATTATAATATAAACAACGATACCGAGTACGAGGATTACGTATACCGAAATATATTTATTTTCAATGAAAACAAGGCTTTTTCAAGAATTTGAGAACAAATAATCATCTATCCTCGTTGAAATCTTCATCTTTAAAACGAAATAATGTTCATAGAAATCGAATAAGAATTAATGATTGAATTCCTTTCGTCGTATAATTTATCTTCAAATTTTTTCATACGTACAGTTCCCGCCGATATCATCGATTTTAAAATGCCCGCCTTTTCTTCTTACAAGCAGCATCGTAGACCAAAATAACAAGATTTTTTAATCTTCGTCTATTCTTTTGTCACAAAAATGATCTTTTTCGTATAAAACGAATGTTCCGCGTTTTTCGATTTCTTTTTTCTTGAAAGCTTATGTTGCAAAACTGAATAGTCACTTTTCCTTCCACTTTTTCACTTATTTATTCTCCTCGTTCTCATATTTTTTTTCTATTTCTCGTTTTTTCTACGACAAGAGTTAACAATTCTTCGTTTTATTTAGAAGTAAGTCGAGAGACGTATCGATTCAATGAGATATTTGATCCCTTTTCGATTTTTTACATTATAGACAATGTTTACGAAGAGACTACAAAACAATTGAAACAGTATCCTGATCTTGAAGTGGAAAGCTTGGGTGGTGGAAGAATACTACATGATCCAGAAAAAAAATCTATCAAGGTTTATGGTTATTCGCAAGTAAGTTAACAAATACTATACATAACCATAAATACGATTCGATATTTATATCGATACAATATACAAAGCAATCAAATTGATAATAATAGATTCCTATTTTACCTACCTATAGTCGGTAATAGTAGATTAAATATTACAGATAATATAAATCGAAAATTCTTAACATTTAAATAAATTTCGCGAATTAGAAGATTATTTTAAGAATTTACTTGATTTTACAGGGATATGGAAAAGCCGATCATCAGGTATCAGTCGAATTGTTGAAGAAAAAATATACCGATTACGATATTACATATTCGGATGATGGTTATTAAAAGTAAGGCGGGAAAAAGGAAACAAAAGAAGTGTCTCTACTCGATATTAAAATTCAGTTGAATCTTTTCATTTCTACATGACTTGTTAAATATTTCAATAAACGGATTGATAAAAAATATATCTTTTTATACTTACTGTTATCTAATAAGAAATTCATCAATGAAAATTTTGTGAACTGCTGCAGGTTAATTTATGCACGAATTCGTCAATGATGGCGCCAAAAAATGGCAGATTCAAATGTAATAACAAGTCTTTTCTTACATTCTAACATAATATCGTTGTAATATAATTATTTAAAAAAATGATTTCTTTATTATTTTTGTCTATACATATGTATAACTTATGAAATATTTAGATCATTGTGAATTCGATACAACCTATAGCAATATTTATTACATTTAGGTTATATCTGTTGAAATTTTCATAATCTATCTGATATTGTTATTTCATTTAGAGACAAATCTATCCAAAACACCATAACTTTTCTTTGGAACTTCCGCTTTTTTTGTAGATATTTCTGTATTTACATCTTTAAGCATTTCTATATTCTCCTAAAAATAATATTGATTAAATATATATATATCTGTAGAAAAGTTTGTGTTGATTTGAAATTATTCTAATACTTACTCTACGTTTTAAATCTTTTAATATCTTTTTAGTTTTAATTATTTTCGCAGTTCCACCTTTTCCTTTTGCTTTAGTATTACGTGGTTTAAAATCAATCTGCTTTGGTTTAATATACTACAATTTGAAAATATTTGAATAATTTAATATATATTATTGTATATATGATTATAATAATATAAAAATAATAGCATTGTAAAAACTGTAACAATAGAATATTTATTTTATTACTTACTAAAAGTTTCTTTTTTGCTTCTACTTTTTCTTTTAATTTAGGAACATCAACTTCTGCTATTGCTGTTGGATCCAATGTTATTAATTCTGGTTGAATTTTATCTAAAAGTGCTTTAACCTCTGCCTCGCGCCTTTGCTTCTTCGTTTGATACGGATTTATTTCTAAAGCATCATAGTTAGCTTCTGCACTTCCAGGAACTAGGAGAGATGAAATATTTTTTGCTGTTGCAATACCCAGAACATCCTCATATGGACAAAACTGCATACTTGTTATATTCCATGATGATTTATGTCTTAAGTATGGCTTAATTTCATTCATAGATTCTCTACAAACGGTTGAAATATATTAAATTAAACATATTACTATCTAGATTTATATGATATGAAATGTTACAATACTATCATTTTACCTATAAACCTCTACTACATTTCCCATTGCAGCAGCTAAAAGACCTCGTTGACTGTATGATAAATATTGTGCTGGATATCGAAGAAACAAATTATGAACAGGACCTGCAAGTTGTCGAATATCCCAAACTTTCAAAGATCTATCTGGACAACTTGTTGCCATATAAGTTCCATATGGATGAATAGTACAAGCTTCAACTTTTTGTTTATGACAAAGCATTTTTGCTAGTGGTTGTCTAGTATTTGGAGACCACATTGATACTACTCCTTTGGAATCACCAACACAAATGAGTGCATTACTTGGATTTTGTGTCATTACCTATATTACAATATTACTTTAAATTATTAACTAATATATTTGATATTGTATGTATATATGAATATATATGTCTACTCATGAAACATACAGATATGTTGCCCAATTTAGTAGGATAACGAGAAATCATTGTTCCTATAGAAACATCCAGCCATGCCAGATAACCATCTCTAGAACCACTAGCAAGCAAAAAATGATATGGCAAAAATTCTAATTTATTTATTCCATTCATTGACTTTAAACAATGAAGTTCTATTCCTTGATTATCATAAATAAAAACCCAATCTTTTTGTGCAGCTGCAAACATTGTCTCAATATGAAGCCATGATATATCATGTACAGATTCCATAACATTCATTTCACAAGCAAGTTTTTTTGTCACCCAATTAAGTGCTGCTACATGTCCTTTTCTACCACCTAGGACTAAGTGTCTACCATTTCTAGAGTATTTTAAACAATATGGACCAAAATTTAGATCTAATGTAAAGAACTTTGTAGCACTTGTTATATCAACATTAGCAGCAATTTCTGATTGTTTATATTGAGTAGTTGTCTCTCCAGCATCCGGTTCTAAATGACCATAATCTTCAGTTAAAAGTAATTCTGCTCTGGCAGCATTCTCGATTGATGCTTTTATAGCATTCTCTTTTAGTTTAAGTTTTTCCTTATGTATTTTATGTTTTATCTTAGTAGTCTCATCTTGCAAGTTAATCCCTGGTCCTTTATGATACTTTAAGAGTTTCTTTTTGCTAATGGGAACTCTTTTTGAACGCCTTTTTTTCTCTAAAATAAAAAAAGGATTTATGTATTTATTTATGCATATACGTATAATATATACACAAATGCAAAAATAAACTTTTTATTATCAGATGAAACTAATACATACGTGACTGTTCCATTATGAATATAATTTATATCAGCTTACAATTAGCATTATAAAAGTTATTACATTTATTTACACTAACAACTGGACGAATATTCAATCACATGTGCTTTATAACCTAACTTCACTACACGAGTTTCCTACGTGCGAACGATGAGACCTCTAGCGTCGTATTTCGTAACCATCTTCTTTCAGTTGCATTTCGTTACGTACGAAAGATGCGAAGTAGAGAGAGGGACGAACATAAATGTGTTTTGAACAGTGTTTAATTTGATTTTGAGAATAAGATTTTGTCTAAAAAAAAATGTTACATTGTCAACAGTGTTATTTGCAATCGTTATAAAATAATATGTAATATCGTTGATTATTTTATTAATTTTTTGGACTCCTTTTTTATTATTTCTCTTTTATTACGAAGCTACTAGCAAAGAAATTTACATTATATTTATGAAAATCTACTTCGTTTAATTTGTTGTTAACGTTTGATATTTCCTACGGAAATTATATATTTTATTTGTTTATCTGACTACACTAAAATACAAAGTTTCGTTAATCATGAACACGGCTCCTGATCCGAAAGATGTACAGGTATGGTTATAATTCCGTAAATAAATCTTTTCAATGATTTTATACTACGTATATAAATAAATAATAATTGCATAAACTTGTGAAATCATCATTTATGTTCTATTAAGTACATTTATGTTTTTAATGTAAATGTTTGTTTTTTATTAATATTACTATATGTGATATTGTGCATTAAAACATACATAAATAAAATAAATATAAATAATGTTAATCATAAAATATTATGATTTCAGGAATTTCTGTTTAAACAAGCAAATATATCGCAAATATGCAATAGTTTCGTATCCATTCCAATAGCTTGCAATCTTGTTACTGTAGACAAGAAAAGAGGATTACTTTTTATAGCAAATAATGATAAATTGACTATTTTATTGTCAGGAAGTGAAATCAATGTAGAACGCAAAATAGAAGTCAATTTACCATTTATTATATCTAAGATAACATTTAACTGTGATTATTCGTACCTTGCCGTTACACCATTGGTACCTAAAGTATTTATCTATGATGCCCAAGCCTTCGTGAAACATGTATGTATATTATAACATTGCAATTTATATGATATATTTATATTTCATATTTTTATTTTTTAGGATATTGTATTGTTACATGAAGTCCAGTTATCTTTATCAAACATAGAAACTTTTGTATTAGATTTACGATGGAATCCAAGTATGCCGAGAATGTTCTGTACTGTAACTACAGATCATAGTATCGGTAATTTTGAAATAAAAGATGGAAAGGAAAAAGCAGTTGGATTAAAAGCTTTAGAAAAGCTAAATGGAATTGATGCATTATGTTTGGCATGGAGCCCTAAAGGAAAGCAGATCGTTGCAGGATGTAAAAATGGAAACATTGTGCAACTTAAACCAGACTTAAAAGTTGCTAGAACAATCATGGGACCTAATCCGTACATTGGTGAAGTTATATCTATTTTATGGATTAGTAATTATCAATTTTGTGCAGCTTATTTAAATGAAGAACAACATATCAATGTTCTTATTATTGATGCTCCTAAAGGAGAAACAAATGCAATTTTTACATGTTACGAAGATATTACATATGGAATGTTTGAGGTAGAAGGAAATAAAGATACCCCACGTTATTATTTTGATTATGTACAAGAGTGGGGTCTTATTATTGCTGCAAGTAGTGGGAGTAGTGAAATAGCTGTTTTAGGATCAACAGACAATGGTAATACTTGGAATCAATGGCAATTGATCGATAGTGGCAGAGCACAGTTACCACTTATTAAAACCACAGAAAGTTATCCAGTTGGTTTGATCATAGATAGAACATCAGTACAAAAATTACCATGGGGAACAGAGACAACTCTTCCACATCCTGTTCCAATACTTCATATTTTAGGAACTTCTGGTCAATTGTGTAGTTTTCACATGGTTAATTTGACTCCCAATTGTCCTGGTATTACTTCACCACCTACTGAGATTGTAAATTTATTACCGTCTTCTCCAAACACGTTATCTTCTAATATATCATTAAGTTCTGCGGTAACTAGTACTCCTTATCCGAAAGAAAATCGAAACGTTACACCTGAACGTCCTAAAACTGCAGTGGCAAATATCTTTGGTGATTCATTGAAAGCTGCTGGATTTTTTCAACAGCCTCCACCAACCGTGGTAAATACTACTGAGGAAAAAGTATCAATTCCTGTTAAAGTTGATGTGAAGTCAGATATTCCTAAAAAGTCAATTTCTCAAGAAGTCGAAAAAGTCGATCCTAAGCCTATTGTGACAAAAGAAGTACATACAAGTGAACCTGTTGTCGAACAAAAAGTACCGATCGACGATAGCATTTATGTACGTGCTTATACAGAATTACTTACTCTTTTTGAAAAAGAATTACAAAACAGATTGGAACCACAAGTATGGGAGTGTGGATCAGAAGAAGAACGAAAACAATTAGGAGGAAGATCAGCTATTATAGATCAATTTCTTACTGAATTACGAGAAACTACAAATAGTCTATCTACTGACATTGCTTATTTAAAGGCTTTACTTTTGCAATCTTTTGCTTGGGTTGAAGAAGCTAAATCAAAAAATGCAGTAAATTCCGAGGGTACTACTAGAAATTGTGAAAATAGTAAAATAGCAGATACTCAGAAGCTTTTTTATTATACTCAATCTCAACTTTCACAAGCCAACAAAGTTCTTGATTTTGAATGGTCAGAACATATGTATCAGAAAAAATCTAAAATGAAAATTCCTAGTTTGGAATTTCTTTATCAAAATCTTGTATTGCATAATAAAATTATTATAAAGGAAAAAAGCAAAATAGAACAACTTAATAAAAAGTTGAAGTCGTTAAATCGTACGAATAAAATTTCTGGATTGAATTATATGATGGGTAATTTGAAAGTATCGTCTAAAGGAACATCAAGCCTCCATGGAAATACAGATGTTATTGATGCACGGTGTAAAACTATTGCTTCAAAGACACTTAGTTTTACATACGAAAAACAATTAAAATTGAAAAATTTACTTCTAGAGTCGTCGCCAAAATTGATAAAGCCTGCAAGCCCATCTCCTATTCAAGATCGTTTAGAGGCTACATTGTCCTCTTTAGCATCTCTGAGTCCTGTAAATATAGATTCTAAAAACAGGATAGAACAACCTGTAACCAAATATGATACAGTAGAGAAACAAGCTGTAGAAGGACTTAAACCACAATGTCCTTTGGCTTTATTGAACAATGTTGTAGCCAAGATTGGATCGCCTGATACAAATTCAATTTCGATTCAAAGCAAAACACAAGGCAAACAAACGTCCAACGTTTCTTTTCCTCCTCCAGCTGTGAACAAATTTTCACAAGCTGATAAAAAATCCAGTATTCAGTCTGCATATCCCGAAAATTTTGAAGCATTATCACAATCTATTGGCAAAAATAATACTACTGTGGATGCAACAGCACAAAAAACTTACAGTAATGTATATGCTAAACCGTTATCTAAAGATACAGAGATCAAAAATGATAATCAAACATTGCCAAAAAATGCTTTTCTAAATTCTGAATCAATGTCATTTTCAAATAGCACATTGACTAATGCATTACCATTAGAATTTTCATTGGCCAAAAATCAATCCATGCCACGAAATATTACCTCTTCAGTGACAATAACACCAGTTGTAACATCGACAATTGCTAAAACTGAATCTATTAATACATTTAGTTTTGCTAATTCAAATATGTTGCCTCCAATCACAAAAAATTCGTCATCAAATCCTACGTCTGCTTCTTATCCTCCAAAACTATTTTCTTTTGTTTCGGAAACTATAAGTTCCATTTCATTGCCAGTAACAAACCAATCGCCAAAAGAATTACTGGATTTGATGGGATTATTTTTAGATCTCGAAAAAAAAGATCAGAGTGAAATTACATCTCTTATAACTAACGAAAATGCTCCAGTAAATAATAAAGGCAATGTTACAATTAAACTACTTCCTTCAAATGATACTAATCCTGTAGTTTTTACCACTCAGGCTACAACTAATAGTAATACATATGAAAATTTAACATCAAAACCTAATATAGAAAAAACTTCTGA
Organism: Vespula vulgaris; assembly: GCF_905475345.1. Taxonomy (NCBI): domain Eukaryota; kingdom Metazoa; phylum Arthropoda; class Insecta; order Hymenoptera; family Vespidae; genus Vespula; species Vespula vulgaris. The sequence goes on along the minus strand of NC_066597.1, from coordinate 3,743,947 downwards.
AGCTTCAGTTACACCTACTTCTGGAACAACTAATACAAGTGATAAAACTACATCTATATTCGGAACAAACAATACTCCAGTACAACCATTGAATGCATCAACATTAAGTGCACCAACATTATTTAGTGGACAACCAACAACTTCCAATACATCTATTTTTGGAGGAAGTGCATCTGCTATTTCAACTGCATCTACTTTTGCTATAACTAAAACCACATCTTCTGTAACACCAATTTTTGGAGCACAAACCACTACTTCATCTTCTCCAGTTACATTTAGTGGATTTTCTTCTACTCCTTCAATAATATCTGACTTTAGTACAACTACTACAAATCAAAGCACTACTTCGCCATTTTATAGCTCCTTGTCTAAACCTATATTTGGTCAATCTAATATGACCTTACCAACATCAAATCCAACTGTGGTAACTACCTCATCTGCTGCATTAACTTTTGGTAACACTACAACAGTCTCATCAATTTCACCAGCATTTGGAAAAGCTGCACAAACAACAGTAACAAGTTCTCAATTCCCTACAACAACGTCCGTTACTTCAGTTACGAATATTTTCGAAAAAGCAACTATAACATCTACTATACCATTTAACAATTCTTCAAGTACACCTGTATTTGGTAGTATATCTACAACTCCATCAACTACCTCAGTTTTTGGAGCGAATGCTCCGTCATCTACCAATACATCTATATTTGGTGGAAATTCTTCTATTACGTTTGGTTCGACTTCAACAGGATCGATTTTTGATAATAATGCCACAAAATCACCAAGTTTAATATTTGGAGGTGGAGGAGCTACATCAGGTACCACTTCTTTATTTGGCGTTAATACAAATACTGCATCTTCAACGGCAGTTGCTAGTTCTCCTTCTGGATCCCTATTTGGAAATGCTACACCAGCAATAGGAAATGCTACTTCAGGATCTCCTTCTATATTTGGAGGTTCTACGAGTAATATTCCTACTACAGGATCAACTTCTGTATTCGGAACTCCAGTAAATGGTACACCACCAATGGTAGGTGGAGGCACACCACCTGTATTAGGATCGCAACCAGCGTTTGGTCAAACACCTGCTTTTGGTGCTAAACCGGTATTTGGGTCACCACCTGGAATGTTTGAAACATCTAAATCAGTTTTTGGCTCAATGGGATTTGGAGGAACAGGATTTGGTTCTACCTCACCAGGAGGTAAATACGAACTAACATTAATTCTGCTGTAATTTATATCAGTTAATATATGTATACATATATATATATATAATAAATAATTTTTTAATTTAGGATTTGGAAGTCCACCTTCTATAGGTGGAAGTCCTTCACCACTTGGAAATAATATGCCAACTGTATTTGGAAATACAACAGGTAGCAGTACGTTTGAATCCTTAGCTAGTCAATCCGGTGGTCTCACTTTCGGTAGTTTAGCTCAAAAAACTTCGGAGCCTGAAAAACCTGCATTTTCAGGGTAAGTATTATTGAGTATATACGTGTATATATTATATATATATAAAGATCAAAGATTACATGTAATAAAAACGAACGTACCTTTTTGTTTTAGGGGAAGTTCATTCTCTAATTGGCGATAAAAATAGAATATGAAATGTAATCATTGCATAGAAAAAGAAAAAAAAAATGTAAAAATTATTCATTTCTTGCATATAATTTTTCTACAAAAAGATTATAATAAAAAACAATTTTTTCATAGTCAGTTCAAGATAAGATAATTAATTCCTAAGTCAATTTCAATATCACAACATTTGATGAAGATAAAGAGAAACTAGATAAAATAAAAATAACAAATTAGATACATACAATAAAAAAAAAAAAAAAAAGAAAAGAAGAAGAAAATATTTCCATGTAAAATATTTATTGATTGCATAATAAAACATTGTTATTATACAAAAATAAAATTATATGCCTCTCTTTATTGGTTTTGGTGCTATAGATACTTTAGTTGGCTTACAAAGATCTATAACACATGGATCTTCTAAAGGAGCGTGTGAAAATACTGTGGCCGAAGGTACAAGAAGTGCTAATGATATTTCTACATTGCAAGCTTCCATCCATACTTGATGTGATAAGAGTACAGTAGTTCTTAATCTATAATCATTTTGATCGGGGTTATGAAGACGCAAATCTGACTGTCGAGGTAATAATAATTGCACCTGCTGATCCGGATGTCTTAATTTAACTCTTAAGATGTTAGGATCACGTAAATTCAATATTTTAGCTGTTAAAGAAATGCCTAATAACAAACCACCCGTAAACTTTAATGCAGAGTCCGCATCTCCTCTAGGCTCTTCGATAATAGCACGACAAAATCGAGTAGATATGGATGGTCTTGGGAGTCTTTCTTCACCCTGTAAAGGAGACGTAAGAAGTAATGGTAATAAAAGCCGCGTCAAAGATCCTGGCTTTACATCTGCCAGATTTGGAATTTGAAGAACCAATGCCCTAGAAAAGGGTGGTAATTTTGAAGTATCTTGCGGCAAAGAATCTGCTTCTGACAAAAAGTAACGAGCGAGTGGAAGAGCACTGCCTGTAGCACTTCTTGTAACACGAACTAGTTCTACAGCTAAAGCTTTCAACCACACGTCATTAGCTAATGTTACTTCAGCATCTCCTAATCCACTAAACAATCGTTGCAGCCTGTTTAATTAAGAAACAAAAATTATGGAAATTAATTATTTGTTATAGAAATGATTAAAAATGAAAAAAAAAGGAATATTGAAACATACTTTTGTGTATGTTGAAGTAGAGAAGAAACATTGTTGCTTGTATTTGGTACTGGACTTGCTGATATTGAAGTAGTTGCAGAGACCGAAAATTCTTTCAAAACTGATTTCAGTAATAATAAACAGCGGATATACAAGGCTGTAAAACGAGCTGCACCTTCCATTCTATTATCCATTTCCGCGAGACGATCAAGGTCAATAGTCGCAATTTCTAAAAGTTTTGTATTTACTCTACCACCTGGCCTTGCGTTTTCTATACCCATTACTATTTTTTCTAAAAATTCTCTTCCTCTACGATCTCTACGTTCCTCATTAGTGATATCTTCCTTGTTTGGTCCTGTACCATTAGTTACTGCGGGACGTAATCTCGGCACTAAATGTGGCATCGTGTCGCGCAAATAGTGATAATGTTTAGAAGTGTGTTCCGTAAATAAAGCATGCATACTTGGACAATGTAATGCTGCATTAAATATCAATACCAATACACTTGCATCTGATTATAAATGTTAAGATTAACATAAGAATTTTTTCATGAATTTTGATGTTGTTTATAATAATATTGAAGGATACAAGATGGTTCATCTACATCCGGTTCTGGTGTATCGAAGAAAGGATGTCGTCCGAGAAGTTGCGGTACTAAAGGTAAAGTAAGATATGGATGTGAAGCTCCCAATGCTGCCAAACATATTCTAATGCTTTCTCTATCTTGTGGATAACGCGATAAATTATCCAACAAACGATTGACACACATGTGAAGACAATTTCTTGTAGCAAGTTGACTAGCTGCTAACGTAGCATGTAAACCTTCTCTTACTTCTCCTGAGAAGTCTTCTAGTGCACCCAATATAGTTTCCAATTGGTCTTCTCTAAGAGTGACACTAGCAGACATTTTTCTTAATGATTCTATTGCTCTTAATCTAACATTTTGAATTTCATCATTAAACATATCTACCATGAAATCTAACGAGATTCTAGCTATACTCGGTTGTTCTAAAGATAATTTACAAAGTGCTTCAACAGCTGCTGTTCGAACCTAAGATAATTATTTCATAATTAATAAATTAATATTTTAATTAATATATATATATAAATAAAAATCAAACTTTTTATATATCGATTCACCTCTAAAAATTCATCTTCTAATCCATGAATAAATGCTCCACAAGAACCACTCTTTTCTTCGACTTCGGGTCTAACTGCACTATCTACTTCTACTACTTTTTGTTTCTTGTCCAGTGCTTGTTCTATATAACGTTGTGAAACACCTTTCATTGTACCTAATAGAGACATAGCTGAAGCTCTGACTCGTGGTGACAAATCACCCATCAAACTACAAATTTGAGAAAATGTACAATCAACCATACGTACATCTTCTCCATCTAAGCCAACAACCATGCTACAAGTACAAAAAAAGAAATGATTAATAAAATTCAAACAACATAAAACTATACTACTTATAATATCTTACTTTTCAGGATATTCAATACCAAGAAGCCAAATTATTTTGAGAACAGCACGTCTGACTATTTCATTATCATCGCGAAGAGCAGCACATGCTTCTCCAAAAAAACTAGCAGGTAATCTACAACCTCTATGGGAATGTAATTCTGCCATTGTTTCAAAAGCTTGTGCACGAACTCTTGGATCTTGCGATCGAGCATAATTTCCAACAAAAATAAGTGTATCATCTGTAGTATTAGCTGTCAAATATCTTCCAATTATAGAAAGACATCGTGTTTGTACACCATGCCATGTATCTTGTAAATGTTCACGTGCAACTTTTAATACCAAATTTCTATAAATTAAAATCATATTATTCCTACCTTATAATAATGTTATTAATCAGTATTAAACAAATATTATTTTAAATACCTATGATAATCTCCCAATTTTAACAAAGTTGCTAATCCTTGACTCTTAACTCTGTGTGATTCTTCATGTTTTAAAAGTTCAGCTGTCTCATTAACAATACGTGCTTTTTCAGCAACATCAAACGTTACTTCTCCAAGTTCACCAAATATCCATAATATTTTTGCACGCACAGCAGCTTCAGTTTCAATACCAAATCTTTCTGAAAGTTTCTTTATTGCTATAGGAACATCTTCGGAAGAAATACATGACACAGTGTCAGATATACGAACAAGCAACTGTAATGCATCATTGCCACCTTTACATTTTTCTAAGCATTCTATATAAGCTAGTGTAGAGCTACCTTCGCCATCATTCTTACTACTTCCAGTTGCTGAAAGTCGTAAAGTTCTTAACCTTTTTAATGGCGGTTCATTGATAACCTACAAACATAACAAAAATTATTCAAATATTCAGAAGGAAAGAGAGATCACGGATTACGTACTTGACTTTGAGTAAATTCAGCTAATACTCTTTTCTTCATCAGAGCAGCCATTCTATTTTCTCCTCACTATATATATATTTAATATAATTATCACCATATAATTATAATTACTCATTAATTACAATGACAATCTTGATTCGACCATTGTAAAAATCACGAATAATAACCAATCCGTTTCTACGATCAGCTGATCACATATCGATAAAACAGTTCGTTCGATATTTAGTCACTTGTAGCAAATACGACTTCAGCGACAGATGTGGACAAAATATGAACTACAAACGTAATAATGAAACACTTTCCCTACTATGCGGCCATATCGGTCTGTGAGCTTGCGTAGGTCATATCACTCTCGCGCATAACCTAAGAATCAAGTCAATCTGTGATAGAAATTTGTGTACGTAAAAGTAGTAGTGCATCTGATGAAAGCAAGAGAAAACTATGTGCCAGATTATACTTCTCTGAAGATGGATTAATCGAAAGGTTAGTTAATTGTACAAATTTTATACTTTTTATTTTTAGTTAAATTTATACAAATAGTTAAAGCGTATTTAAGCAGCCATTAGTTCGATGATATTTACAACGGAATATATAAAATACTGTATGTAAATACAGTTACTCGATTTAATATTCATAAACATGATATTTTTTTAGGTAACTTGAAATGTAATTTTCTTGTTCGTGAGGCTTAAAGAACATACTCTAGTTTACAAATATGTATAATATGTATAATTTATAAATATGTATAAATACGTATAATTTATTACTTAACCTTTTATCGTTTTATACATAATTAATCATAAGTTATATTAGATCTAATATTGACGTTAACAAAATATTTCGATATTTTTATATTGAAATTTTTCATATATATAAATACATATGAATAAAATTATAATAATTTTAATACTTCATTGGATAAGTAGGAGCGATCGACAACTTTAAACCTTTCTGCAGTTTAACCATCGATAAGGTAGTATTTAATGTACAACATAACCACTACAAGTCGCCAAGTACAACCAAAGAGAAAAATAATAAATCTTTCGATATTTTTAATCTTAATTATTTAAAATGATAAAATCTTAATTAGGTTATCATCGTCATGAATAACCGCAAATGTAAATAACAACATCGGCAATTAACACCATCCGTAAACATGAGTCATTCTCCTTGAAATGCATTTAAAGATATCTGCTGATATCTTAGCAAATTACGTCGCAACATCGAACAATTAATTAAAATTTTCAATTTATTTTCGAAAGTAAAGAATCATAAATATTCAGATTGTTATAGAAGAATAATTTATTATACATAAATATATATGTTTTTTTATATTAGAGGTCTCTTATATGCCCATAATTTGTCATGATCATATATAGTATGAATTTTTTCATACATATATTTAAAAAAGTATAAAAGATTGTCATATCTGCCATCATACTTTTGATTAGAATTTGATGCATTGTAATTTAGTTTTTCAAAATTTAAACTATCTTCTTTATCTTTATCCTCTTCTTTATATGCACACTCTACTATATCAAAGGCACATGTATGCAATTCTATTAAAAATTGATGAATTGCTTCTATCGTTGCTAAATACCATCTTGGACTTTTCTTTTGATGTCGCCAGAATTGTGATATTCTTGATTTTAGAACGATACATCTTAAATCTGTAAATTAATATTTTGTTGTAATTTAAAATTAAGTTGAATGATTTTAAAACTATATTAGATATATACAAACCTCTTAATCTTTGATCTTTATATATTGACTTTGTTTGATGCCATGTACTATCGATAAATATTGCCCTTTTTATTGGATATTCGTTCCTGATTCTTTTTAAAAAAGTTTTGCCATCTTGTTGGATTTCTTTAATAAATAAATTATCGATAGTTACAGCAGCTTTGCTAGGAAAAATTAGAACAGTCTGAGGGATAATGTCATTTATATATGTAAAAAATGTAATGATCAACAATGAATTACAATGTTAATATTCTCATACCTCTTCATTTTCTAATATTTCAGGAAAATCAGGATAAATATATATCTTTACATCTTCCGGAGCTAAGACAGCGGCATGAACTGCAGTACTTTTCCCTTCTATTTCTCTAGGATGTTTAATAATATCTATTTTTACAGGTAGCTTTAAAAAATCGAAAGTTACAATCAATATTGTCTATTACATATTTTAGATATAATATATAAACAATATTTTAAGGTACCTTCAAACGAGGAAAATACTTTTGATCGATTACAGGAGTAAAACATGTATAACAAAAAAATTTTCTTGATCTATAACAATGTTCACATATTTCTCTACCCTTTACAGTATCTAAGATTTGTGCATCATTGATCTTCAAGTCTTTAAAAGGAGCTCTGTCGATAATTCTTTGCTTTTCTTCTAAATTATGATCTTTAGCACTCTTAAGAACTATTATATTTGCTTCAGCCATATTTTTATTGTAAAAAAATCCAGAGTTTATACATATAAATACTTTTACACGATATTAAATTAATCTTTCGTTCACATATTTGCTTGATCACTCTTTGAAATCATAAAACGATAAAAAAATCCTTCTATTCCGATTATATTTTAAAATAATGATAATATTAATTACCTAGGTACAATACAATAACAATACATCTTAGTTCAGCTTTCTGACACTCTGTCGTTAGAGAGCGTCAAAATATCTATGATATACATTAGTCTCAAACGCTATGTAAACACAACCTTTGAAAAATATTTCTACGAATATAAACAGCTTGAAGGAAGTTTATTCATCGAGAAGAAAAAAGAAAATCCGTATTTTTATATCGTCTTACTTGGAAAGACGCGTGTAAAGTTGTGACGTATGAGCACCCACGCGTGATTCTGCGCGAAAGTTAGGAGAAAAAAATTTCTATGGGTGGGGTCTTGATAAAGAATCCCTCCTCCTTTTAGTTAGCGAATCGAGACGGTTTCAGGGTACTTTTTATGGTCGTCGCATCAGACAACTTTGTTGGACGCAGCTTTTGTTCTCTATATTTATAATTAACTATTGTTAGTGTCAAATAATAAGTGTTAAAGAAATAATCGTCGTTTCGAGAGGAATGACGAAGTACAATCTCGAGGTCGCTAATACTTCTTTAAAATCTGCATCATTGAGATTTATATTTGGGAAAGTTTTGATTTACGAAATGTACAGTGCAGTATGAAAATAAAATAAAGAAGTTCGTCAATTTTCATGATTCGAGAATTATAAACGTGTATGTAAAAAAAAAAGAAAAGAAAGAAAGAAAGTAAAATAAAAATGTTCCGTAAAGTAAAAGGTGAGTTGGTGTCGATGTGCTTCGTTATACGGTGTCCATTACAGTTATTTCTTTATACTTTCAGTTTACGTGTCGATTCGTTGCTAACTACCAATGATTGTACATGGCCTTCAAAGATTATTTACTGTTCTCAGGCAATTGTGTAAAACATTCGATCTTTTACTTGAAAGAAATTGTTTATAGTTTATAACTGTATAAAGGTTAGTAAAGAGTAATACAGGTTCATTTCCGTACATATATCTATTTACAGTTAAGGATTATATATCAAGTTAAGTATTTATTATAGGTGTAATAGTATAAAATGGAATCTAATAGTTGCTTTACGGAAAAGAGGAGAATAAGAGGAAAAGATATCCTTAGAATGGATGGTCTTTTACCACCGACCCGTCGTCTGCCAGTGTGTAATGCTGTAACTTCAACATCCTATAAAAAAAAAGAAAAGAAGTGGTCTATTGGAGGAATATTTAAGCGTATATCTTCTATCCGAGATGATGACAGTTCTTCCAACGAAGAAGAGATTGTTTATTGCAAAAGGGAACCTAAAAATCTTTCTAAAATCAATAAGCAATCTGACAGTATCGTACTTCATCCGGTAAAAAATAATTGCGAGCGTCAGACAGAATCTAATAATTTGGTAATTGAAACTAACGAACAATCCATGGAATCTCTTAATGTCCATATAGATTCTGTACATTCACGTAGTAGCGATGGTTCTTTAGAAGGTTTGGGTAGGAAAATACGGAAAAATAAAATGAAGGCACGCGTAGAGGCTAAAAGAGATCGATTATGTCCTAATAGTAGTTCTGACGAGGATTCACGTATTTCCAATAACTCATTGGCTAAATCTCAATTAGAGGATCATTCACAAAGCATTTGTAAAACCAATTCTTACAACAGACGTACTCGAGCTGCTAGAACGGAACGTTATATCAAACGTTTATTTAAAGAAGAAGTGCATATAGATGATGCTAATCAAGTAAATTGTAAACAAGACAGCTTAGAATGTTTAGACGAAGGACAACGTGTTATTGCGAATTTAAATGATACACCACGCCAAATAATACATTCACGACGATCAACGATACAATCTAATGATCAAATTGCTCCAACACATAAATCGGTTGTGTTGAACACTCAAAATATCAATACAGGTACAGGTTGTTCTGAGAATTGGTCATATGGTAATCAAACTGAATATTCAACTCACAAACGTTTAACAGATATGAATCAAAATAATTGTTACGAAAAGAACGCTGCTGCTGCTCGTTGGATAGAACAGGATTCAAACAATTGTTTCACATTGACATCAGTGAGAGATATCGATCGTCAAAAAGATCACACGATTGAACGAAGATCGATGCCAAGATCGACTAATCCACCAGATCCTCCACCTCGTGATCCTCGTCGTGTTCCTACCTACGCGTGCCATTCTTTTCCTTTTAATGGTAGAAGTCAAAAGAAAAGGCTTTTCGATGGGTATGCAAATACAAATATGGATCAGAAAGTCGACTGGATTGGTACACGAGCATATAGTTCGAGTGAGGATATTACACGTAGTAAAAATATTACACAACGTGATTCACAAAATATGTTTCTTTTAGAATCCAAAAAGATCAATATTCGTCCACGAGAATATACAAATAATAAGTACACGTCGATGTGTAACCGTTCGAACGAGATCGAACATAATCCGTCTCGGTCTCTTCAAATGGACGAGCCTGAAGCTTCAAAATGTAGAAGAAAGAATAATCGTAATAATCAACTTAGCTCGAATGTTAATGAACACGATGAGAGAGTAAAACAGATTCAATTATCAATGAACTGTGAAACAAACGGTATATATGGACGAATCTCAGCGCGTAATACTCAATCGTCTAGCGAACGTTCGTATGTTTTTAGAAATAGCAATGAGAATGAAGTGAATTCTGAAGAAAAGAGTAACGAAACAACGAAAATGGATGAAGCAGCTCTAGAGAGAAAACAATCGTCGAAGAATCTTGAAGAAGCAATTTCTGAGTTGGAAGCCATATACAATAGTTTACGACTTGGAGATGAGGATTTGTTAGATCGTGCTGAAAGAAGAAGCATGGAGGAATTCAGTCTTAAACATGGACAACCTGAAGATGAGCAAGTAAAGCCTAATCGTTTGGATTCACCTGATAGATTGAAAGATGATATGGCCTATAGAAGAATGCATCCTGTTGAACGACCAACTTCTTTGTCGGATATTATTGGACAATCATCATTTTCAAACATCAGTTACCTCATCGCTTCACCTGTTCTTTCGCGTAGGGACAATATGTTTGATGAAACTAAGACACCTATTGGTATAACTCGTCGTGACGAGCCGGATGTAACGAGAGACGACGTTGTCTTCCGTAGTATACATCGTGCCAATAATACACTTAAAGTTATCGAACCTCAACCACCTTTTGGTATACCACTTGGACCAGTGACCACTGCTACGGAGAGCGATTATCTGCACACAGTGCCAAATAAATTTAATCCACCTCGTTCGCCATATATACCACAATGCGAACCTGACGTTGTTACGGATGATTTAGCTTTTAGGACACTTAGAAAGGATTCCACGACAACATCGGCAAAGAACAACGCAGATAATCAAACAGAAAGTATCAACGAATCTGTCAATGAATTTCCTGCTAAGAAAAAGAGAGCTGTTAGGTCTCTTTCTGCTAATCTTTATGGGCTGATAAATCAAGAACGTATACATTTGCACAGACAGCCAAGCCTACATGAGATCAACGATGATATCGAGAATATAAATAGTAATCGTAAATTCGTAGATAAGATAGATCATTTTAGACGTGTTGTTAGCGATGGTGAATTATCCGATCAAGGTAGTATAAGATGGCGCGGAGAAAGATATACAAAGAATACTTTTGACATAAACGGAAATCATCACGATTCTGGTCTCTGTAGGAAAATGCTTCGAGTTTATGTCTCGCCATCAACGACGATGCAATGGTCGAATAAAAATTCTAATAATCGCGAAGAAACGCCAACGTCCACTTTTCTCAGCGCTACCAGACGAACTTCGTCTGTTGACATTACTTCAGATTCTTGGAAACCCACTCGCGATGATTCCTTAATTGGTAAAGATAATACGGATTCAGATTTTACCGCGTACAGTCGTCTGTGTCAAGACTTGGTAAATATAATCAAAGGATCCGATGATTCAGAAATAAAAACCAACCGACAGGATGAACTAATTGAAGCTAAAAGCTCTACCCATGAAAATAAAATTGAGATTGAACCTTTAATTACAGAATTATGTAATGAACTTCTTGACGGTACGGTTCAAGAACATTCCAATGAAAAATCTGAAACCAAGGAAACCAATGAAATCAAGGAATGTATCGACTTAAAATTAGACGAAGAAAATACTATAGAAACTGAAGATGATAAGCTCGATTATTATCTTCGTTTGGCAAACGAGAACGTGAAGATGATTGCAGAGGCTTTTAGCAGCGTTGCCGACCACCTACGCGATGGCCTTGACGTTGGAGATGATTCATCGAGTCGTTTTAGGACCGATGGCGATAATACACATGAAACTAGCACACGTTCGTCGTCGTTTTTGGTCGAGGGAGATGAAAAGACGCTGGATGAGGTGTCAACGTCCTCGAAGAACGAAGATCTTGTTAGAAAAAGCGTTGAATCCGACGTATCCATAGAAAAGCTTGACGTTCCTAACCTCAAAGAAAATAACGTTAGACGTCCATCGGACATAGAGATCGATCTTAACAAAGCCGTGGAAGATCTACAAATAGCCGCAGCCAGTTTAAGCGGGAATGTACAAGAAATGGAAGAACTTGAAGTTCGACTAACAAAATTGGGTGAAGGTCATTTGGACGTTCAAATCGAAGACAAGGCTGACGAAAAAAATGCGGCAAAACTTAAATTATTTACCGTAGAGAAGAAAGATGTTATTTCTGAGTCTGACGTAGGACAAGGAACAGAAAAAAATGATGAACAAAAATGTGAAATATTGGAGCCAATAGAAACGCAAGATGGCAACAGGCGTATTGCGGTTCGCGAAGGTGAGAGGAATGTATGGGACGTTGATTTGAAAAATTACGACGAGAATTATCTCGCACGACCGATCGAAATACGTGTTCCTTATGTAACTAACATCATTACTATAACTATAACAGAATATTCCATGGTTTTACTCGCTTGCCTCCTTGCACTGCTTTTAGCAATCGTAGCAGCGTCGTGAGAAAGGTCTCAACTGCATATGAATATGTATGTATATGGTATGGCATATTTATGGTGGGTGATGTGTTTGTTTTTACCCTGGGCGTGCCATAATCATTTGTATTTTCGTCTTACTAATGTCGTAGGTCTCCAGGATATTATTCGTTCGGCATGCGATAAAGGTTACCATGCGAATGTGTAAACTCGATTACTATGGTGTCGTGGATTCACGTATGGCGGCGACAGGTGTGTTCCTTCTTTCGAATGTTTAAATAAAAAGAAAAAAGAAAAAGAAAACAATACGCAACTTTTTACGAACCGATTGAGAAAGGAACGATTTTGTTGTTCTCGTTGTTGTTGTTGTTGTTGTTGTTATTGTTGCTGCTGCTGTTATTGTTGCTATTGTTACTGTTGTTGGTTTTAATAAAGTTTAGACATTCGTGCCGCATCTTCTGCAAAATCTAACCTCTATCGTCAAGAGTCACGGTGTTGCGTCGTCCTCGATTTTTTCGTTTTTCTGTTGGGATTTCTTTATTTTTTCTTTATTTTTTATTTATTTTTATTTTATTTTTTTTATTTTTTAGATGAATGAGGAAAACATTTCGTTATTATAGGAAGTTTTATGTTACATAGATCGCATTTTGTAATAAGTAGAATCTAATGTAAGTATATTAAACGAGTAATCCGTCGGTAAAGTAGCACGAAAAGCTTAAACGATAAAATGAATGTTTGATACGAACTACTTTAACGGAATACTAAAATAAACTTACGCGTTTCAGTCTCTGACTCATAGCTAACAACGAAAGTACACCGATAACTTCGTACGATTCGAATGTAATTACTTTACAATTAAATTATCACGTATTTTTTCCTTCTTTTGAAAAAAAAAAAAGTATAAAATAAATTGCAAATATATCGTGTACCGTGAAGTGGGTGCCACATCGAGTCAGTATCGATTGTAACGATATTATTTCGGTGACGAGTTCCTCTCTCAGTGAGAAAAACGAGGAATTATCGATCGCAGGCGACGAAGTGACGTCATCAAGGATCACGCCACATCTTCATCCATTGAAACGAGCCTTGCGATTGGTCCACCGTAGCTCAACTATCTATATCTATATCAAGAATAGTCGGGAACTGTCTTGGTTTGCAAGCTGCATGCTTTAATGAGTTTGGTTCCTAGTACGTCGTATTATTGCATAAACAGGAACGTTTTTTTTTTTATACTATTTTTTATTTTATAAATCATCTCTACTTATTTATAAAACATAAATAAAATAGAGTCTAACAATTCTAATATAAAATTCATATCCGTTTGGTTTTTTGCAGACATCTAATTCTTTATCCTGCAATTTAAAAAATATCTGCTATAGATAAAAATAATTTGAATTTAGTTTAAAATTAGACGGTATTATCATAAGACATGAAAATAAATTTGTAATAATTTACATAACAAGTATGGAAACGCAGATAAGTATTCACATTGCGACGTTTTATCTTTTGAAAATGTAACGATGACTTTCCAAGTGGTGATAGTAAAAATGATAAAAAATTTCACTATATAAATAATTTTCGTTATTTTCGTCAATTATATACATTTTCAATAGATTATATTTGAAAAAAAAAATTGTGTTAACTTTAAGACGCACGTTGTTCCCGCGCTACGAGTTTCATGATATTTCCAGTAGATGTCGGGATGACGCAACCTCATCGATCCCGTTAGTTTAAGACTCGTGAGCGGCAAGATGGCCGCGTCGAGTTTGAGTCTATGTACGTCGGTCCGTATTTTCCAATAGAATTAGTAGCGTCTAATGCGTAACACGTTACGGAACGGTTCTTCGCAACGTTTCCGACGCATAAAGAATTTCATTCTAACGTAAAAGTTCGTGTTGTCGTTTTAATGACGAATTAATCGATTCGACGGGAAATACAAACAATTTCTAAGACCGGGATACATAAAGGAAAACGATGGAAATCGAGAAAAACTCGTTCGAATGTTAAGCCGGTCTACGGAATTTTCTTCTCGGTATTTTGGAGAGACGAGAAGTAAGCATATCGAGAAGTAACGCGAAAGAATAGATTAAAGGAGGTTAATTTAGCGAGGTAAATGTGTTAGTGTCAGTGATAGGTAAGAGAAGCACGTGGTCTCACTCCAGTGCTCTTCGTGTGACAAAGACGTATCGAGTGGAAACTTAATAATACGACGAAAGAGAGAGAGAGAGAGAGAGAGAGAGAGAAAGAGAGAGAGATTGAGTGAGTGAGTGAGAGAGAGAAAGGAGAAGGGAGTAACAAGGTAAAAGAAATACAAATAGTATGTTAAACCAAAAACAACAACAAATATTACGTAATTTTACCTGGAGGATTATTTATGCCATCGAAATCAAATGAATTTAAAGTTGTCGTTTTCGACTCTGTGCTCTAGCTAAGGCACACGATTCTCAAAATAACTTCGTCAATCTTATATAACGAAATAAGAAACTAGCAAAAAAGAGAGAAGAGAGAGAGAGAAAGAGAAAAAGGGATAGAGATAAAAGGTATGTGAAATTTATATATATACATATATGCATATATATATATATATATATATATATATATATATATGTACGAAAAGATTCGATCGTTGAGCATACGTCGTTCGCTAATCTTAATCATGATAGAAGTAATAGTAAGTAGGGTAGTTCGAGAAGGGATTCACGCCTTCCTGATTTAGCATGTTTATTTCCGTTTTATAAGCTTAGAATCTTCTCTCCTTCCAGAGAAATTCCACGTGTGCGTATATATACATATTCGTCGCAAAAGCGTCGCATTTCATTCGAAAATAACGATAGTACGACAACGATGACGACACAACGACGACAATAACAACAATGTTGTCTTTTAGACTCAATCAGGATCTGTGATTTACGTAGGGTCAACGATCAAAGGTTAAATATTTAGAGTAGGAAGATAAATAGTTCAAAGTGAAAAGTGCGAAACAATATATTTTCATTCGCATTGACGAAGAATTAAAATACTTCTCGAAATAAAAAAACTACGAAGTACGTTGCATAGTACGCATGCATGTATACATATATATATAACACGTACAAACATATACGTATGTTTACCGGCTTAGTTGTGTACCATTCGGTGCATACTATCTCCGCCATCTTTTGCTCTCCCTCTCCTCCCCCTCCTCTTCCTCCTCCTTCTCCTACTACCTGCATACCACCCTTTTCTTAGTAGGCGCCTACTATCATCATCCGTCGTTTTCGTCATCGTCGTCGTGGTCGTCCTTATCGTCGTTATCGTCGTTATCGTCGTTATCGTCGCTGTTGTCGGTATCGTTGGTATCGTTGGTATCGTCGGTATCGTTGGTATCGTCGGTATCGTCGGTATTGTCGGTATTGTCGGTATCGTCGGTATCGTCGGCATCGGTACGGATGGTTGCGTTCACGCGCACACCCACACTCACGTCATCCTTGACCCTTGGATCGTGAACAGTGATAATTTCCTTACCGGATTCGTACTGGGAAAAGCGAGCGTTAGTCGGTTGGAATCGACGATAGAAGAAGGAGGAGAACTCTGCACATTTTAAAAAGTTTTATTATCTTTTTTTTCTGCACATTTACACACAGATATATATATATATATACACATACATACATATAAGTATATACATATATAGTTTCATTTTTCTACTTTTCCTCTTTCTCATTGAGTTGTGTGTGCGTTTTTTTTTCCTTTGGTAAGTTCTTTCGAATTCTTTTTTTTTCTTTTTTTTTTTCTTTTTTCTTTTTATCCCAAATTTTTATATACGTATATATACATAGGTTTCTCTCTCTTTCTCTATGTCTATTTCTCTCTCGTTACTCTTTAGCTAAAGAACGCGCGCGTGGACGAGGCATTGTAAAGTTTTCCTCTCACGAATCAACTTATGCGCCGGCGCTATTTGTACTAGCATAGATATATATGTACTTGCATACGAATATGCACAAGGAGTTTGCGAGGGAGACGTCCGGCGTCCTTCGTTACCAGTCGCGCCAAGTCCCGCTTATAAAAGAGAGAAAGAGAGAGAAATACGATATAGCATTTTTTCTCTCGTAAAATAATTTTATTTAAATTTATATATTTATTTATTTATGTATTAACCTAGAAAACTGAATATCATTTATTACAGAGTATCCGAAAATAATGACGAAATCAAAATTTCATCGATGATCGTTATTGCACAATGAAAGATCGATACTCTTTTTATGGTCATCGTTTTCTCTCTCTCTCTCTCTCTCTCTCTCTCTCTCTCTCTCTCTCTCTCTTTCTCTCTTTGTTTTTTGATGATGATGAAAGGGAAAAATAAAAATGTTTGCATTCGGTTTCCAAGCATTTCTTCGCGGTTGTGAATAAGCCAATGAACGCCCTTCTCGTCACGTGGAATATTTTATTCTCGTTACTTGGTCTCTCACGCAATTTGATACGACCTCGACGTATAGTATCCTCCCTCTTTTTCTCTTTCTATTTTCATTCACCTGCCTTTCTTGTAGTCTACTACGAACTTAGCTCTTCGTTCTTCTTCGGAAGATATCGGATCGCCTCCTACGGAAGAGTTCGATTGCCTCGAGCGAAAGATCGTAATAAAGTTTGATCTTTGTACTTTGAATCTTCTTGTAAATTGTAGGTATTTATTACTACGCTTGATCAGATATTACTTGATATGTACATATGTATATATATATATATATATATATATATATATATATATATATATATATTTTTTTTAATTCATTTCTTTATTCGTGTATACTTGCAATATTTGCAAATACTTGCAAATACTACTTACTATTGCAATATTACAATACATTTGCAAATATTTATACGATATTTAATAACATATGACTTCCGGCTCTAATACTGTTTGATATTTTCTTTCTTTTTTCCTTTTTCAAAGTTGTTGGTTCGCGCGTGTATCTCAAACTTTTCTATGTGTTTTGTATTCATAATCGATCGGTTTTTCATTTAGGTTCGTCATTACTCGGTTTCGATCGGAAGTGTTGGAAAACGAACTTACTTTTCTTCGTCCCTCACGTTGTAAAAGAAGAAAAAAAAAACAAAGTAATAATGAGTTTCGTATTTCTCATCTAATGTGTAATATAGACGTATTCTCTTGTTGGAAAATCTTTTATACGAAATTACTCGGCATAGCGAAGTTTGTAATCAATCGTTAACGTCCTACATTCTATTCAATTCGAGAGAGAGAGAGAGAGAGAGAGAGACGAGTTAACCTCGAATTAAAAAAAAAGGAAAATGAAAATGAAAAAAGTAATTCCTCGGGCTCCTTATTTTCTTAAATTCGAACGATCAATCGTATCTTTAAGCTCTTTTATTAGGAAGACATTGTTATTTGTCAGGGAAGCGATACTTAACCTATGAAATATGAATGCTTACAATTAATGTCGGTCAACAAACCGAATAAATGCACTTGTCGCAATGGATCGTAACGTTTGCACTTGTTATTTCTTTATCTTTCATTATTATTTATACGTTTTTATTTCCAACGATTAGAGTCCTTTATATTTATATATGGGAAATTAATAGTTTATTATTATTCATCGTTAGAAAGTAATATTGATATGAAGAATGTATCGACGATATTGGTTTTTACCATTTAATGCTATTATTTGATTAAAATAATCCGTTTGTGTTTTTGTTTTATAATTACATTTTTAATTATATTATTCATTAATGTCTCTTATTAATCAAAAGAGTATCTTTCTAAAATCGGAATAATAAAAAAATTGCTGATTGGAATAACGTGTTCAAAAGGAGAACTTCTAAAAAAAAACAGAATTTCTGAAGGATAAGGGATATGTTATATATATACATATAACACACATACACATACACAATCATATAAATATATAGATTATATAAATATATAAATTATCATATATATATATATATATATATATATATATATATATATATATATATGTAAGGGGAAAGATAATTATGGTAACTATTCATGCTGAGATAAAATAATTCCATCGAAGAAAAAAATGAACACGTATCTATTTGCATATATTATTTTTAAATATATACATACAGAAAAGAGAGAGAGAGGGGGAGAGAGAGAGAGAGAGAGAGAGAGGGAGAGGAGAGAGACCGTGTTTACAAGAGAATATTTACAGACAGATTTTTCTTTAGAATTACAAGAAAGAGAGGAGGAATAAATGGATCGGTTAGTCGATCTCAGTTAGTTTGCTCTCATCACGATTCGCGTAGGAGGTTGTTCAATAACAGTGCGACGTAACGCGAAATCCTTCCCCTCGTAGATCACGAACGGTCTACTCTCTTCCGGTATATATCGTACGCCCTTCCTCTTGCGTGACATTATTGATTCTCTCTCTCTCTCTCTCTCTCTCTCTCTCTCTCTCTCTCTCTCTCTCTCTCTCTCTTTCTCACTCACTCACTCACTCACTCACTCTAACTATGTCTCTGTCTGTCTCTCTTTTTTCACCCCCGTCCTCTCCCCTTGATATTCTTTTTATCGTAAAAACTGTCATTTTTTTTTTCTTTTCAATTTATGGAAAATTTTCAATCTTCAGTCCTCGTACGAATAATCTCGTCATACTTTATTTCATTGCGAGCAATTTTTAGTCCCATGGATAAATATAAAAATCAATTATATTATGAAAATAATATTTCCAATTTATATCTAACATAACTAGCATTTGTGTAAATAAAATTTGTAATTTATTAATATGTAATATAATTATAATACTTTTTATTACTATGAATATCATAAATATTAATGATATTTATAAATTCTCTCTATTTTTATGTATTACACAAATTATAAATTTTATTCAAATAACGTATAAATATTTATAATATTCGTTGTGAAAAAAAATTATCATATATATATATATATGTTAATTATGTTATCAAAATTTATCGACAGAAAGATTATCGATAGAAAAATATTATCGGCCTAAAACATTTTGTTACCGACGGATGTTAATCTTGATTGATTTTGTTTTTTTCTTTTTTTTTTATTTTTACAATTCGAAATGAATAATCCTTTTTGATTTTTTGTTGAATATAAATCTTGTATCGGACATCAATCGTATTTTTTTTTTTTTCCTTTATCTGATTTATTAGAAATTTATCTGTCTATCAATCAACAGATGAGTACAAGCATTTTGATGTTTGAAATTAAATATTAATTGTGTTTTTATAGTAAATTATGTATTAGAATTGCGACGTAATTCTCGCGTTCTTTATATTAACAGCAATGTTTCACCTTGAGGAAACTCAACAATATAACGTAACACAGGGTCCGATGTTCAATGCCGTGAAACTCGTTATCTCTCTCTCTCTTTTTCTCTCTCTTTCTCTTTCTTTCTTGCTAGTTTAGTCTATCGACGTTTATATCTCTCGTACGTTTTTAGATCCACTATTACGGCAAGTCGGTCGTATGGATTCTCGACTGAAAACGAGATAATCGATCTCCCGTCGAGATAACGTATGACGAATAATCTTGTAAGCAAGAGAAAAGACGCGATCTCGTTTTATCCTTTCTTGTAATTTCTAAAAACGCCGTAGTAGTATTATCGCTGTGCTGTGCTTTGCAAACAATCTAAGATGTGCTCGTCGAGTTTGAAAAGAAGGTACGATGAGGAATTATGCATTAAAAATCGATTTTTATTTTTCCAAACTGTATGACGTTGTTACTGAATTACGATATCATTGTGAACAGAATTCATTTTTTTGTTTTCATTTTTTTTGGCGAACGAGAAGCTCAAAGTATCAAATTTTCGTCTCTTTTATAGTTCTATCTCATAAACTCAATATAGATTTAATTTTTTCCTTAATCACGAGGCTATTCCGAGTCAAGCACGTGATAAAGCAATCAACAGTAATATGCATAGAGGAGAATATAATCTATGTACTGTACTCATAGTCGTTCGTTTCTAACCGCTATGTATTATAGCTAGTACGTATATACTTATTTAATGTTTCGTCAAGTTCGATCATGTTATCTAATGTATTTCCATATTTATCTATCCAATATGCATTTACGAACTTATCAACATATAATTTATATTTATATATGTATATGTCTATTATACATTATTTAGGTTTAAGTGTTGAGTGATTATTGTCCGACTTTTGGACTGGCAATATCGATTGTCTCCTTTACGGACTTTGATTCTTCAAATGTTATCAAATAGTTATCGATCAGAGACACTTCATTCTATATTTCCTGAAAATTGTTTCATTTAATAATATCAAAATTTAATAATGAAGTTTTTAGTGATGATCTCAGGAAAAATCATCATCCCTTATCATTAATAGAATTAATCAATTTATAATGTCTTTTTATTTCGTAACTTTCGATCGTACCAATATTATCTATATTTATCTGTTAATATAATTTTCATTAATTAATTTCATTAATTCGTGTATTTCAAAAAAGTTTAATAATTAATGAATTTCGAGAGAGATGGTGCAGTTGATGTTGAAATTTCTGGAAAGTTTATATTGATGACGTCAGTAGTATGCCGCCTTTAGATAAGATAATGTTTTAAACGTTTGTACGATAAGGCAAAAGCAATTCCTCCTCTTATTTTTTTTCCAAATCCAACAAGAATATTCTAATAACTAAAAATACTCTTTTTGACATGAGCGAGGACGAATCCTCTGACGACAAATCAGAGACGATTTCTCGCTTACTGACCCTCTTGTCTATTTTCAAACGCTAAGAACCTCGTGAGAAGGCTCACTCACTCATTCACTCACTCACTCACTCACTCACTCACTCACTCACTCACTCACTCGCTCGCTCGCTCGCTCGCTGGCTGGCTACTTCTCTCCCTCTCTCTCTCTTTCCCCTTTCATCCCTCCTTTCACAATTCCTCCTTTTTTTCCTCTTTTGTATGTTCTCCCTAGTTTTCGATCGAAGAAATTAGGACGACGAGTTATATGCCATTTCAAGTCGTTTTCACTCATTAGCACCTACAAATCGTTTGAACAATTTTCTCCTTTTCGAAGAATTCAATGGAATGTGAAACATCGTGCAATAAATCGGAACGACTTTTTTGTTTATTTTTTTTCTGTTTCTTTTCTTTCTTTTTTATTTTTAAAATTCTGTTAGGCAATCAATCGAAAAGAAATATGTATTGTACTTCGAAATATTTTTTCATGTTCGAAACGATCTTTATTAGTGTATCGGTATTAATTACATTTGATAACAATGTAGTTTCATTGTTTAATGAAGAAATTGCTTTTTTTTTTTTCCTTTTCCATTTACTTTGAAAATATTTATACAGATATCTGTATTTGTGTGTCAATTTTATTGTTTATTTTTCGATATGATTTCGATATGAAACGTTTGGAATATTAATTCGATGCATCGGAAATTTATGAGTGGATTTGTCGAGGTCTAGAAAAGATACATTTTTTTTTTTTTTTACATATCTACATATGTAAAATAATTATTAATTAGTTACTTCAATGTATTGATGAATTTTTAATGATACAAAAAATACTCTTTCTTCTTTTTTACTTGATTCTATTCGTGTATATAATTTTTTATATTTGTCCTATTTGTTGTATGTAATAATGTAATATCTATAAAAAATAATTATTAATTAATATATTTCAAATGTATGAACAAATTTTTGCAAAACATGTAAAATAATGATCAGTTAGTTTAACGAATATTATATTCTTATAATAACTTTGTTATATACATATTAATATAGATAGATATATATTCGAAACTTCATTTATAAAAATAAAGTCTATTTATGTTCGAACAGCTTGCCAATATTTAATAGATTCAAAGTAAACAAATGTATATAATACGTATCTGCATTGAAATATATACAACATGTATCATTAGGAATAAATCGATACGTTTCTGTAGCTTCAATGAGCAAAATCGATACTAGATAGAAACGACATGGATTCTATCTCTTTCTTTTAATCTCGCACATGTCATAAATTTGGCAAAATACATACATACATAGCTTTCTTTATCTTGACAATCTCGAAAGTCTAAGTAGTCGAAATCGTAAATGAATATTTTTCGATCAAAGTTCAAACGAGATATCAAAGTTTTCTTTTTTGCTCTATTTCTCTCTCTCTCTCTCTCTCTCTCTCTCTCTCTCTATATATATATATATATATATATATATATATATATATATATCTTTTTTTATTTTTTTAATGGAATGGAGTGCCGAGAGAATAAACAAAATAGAAAAAGAAGAGCAATAAGATCTAAAAACATGTCAAAGTGTATAATAAAGTTGTGAACTTTGCCCTTATGTCGCTAATATAACAAACAACGAAGTGGTTGCGGTTGCGATTGCGGTTGATACGACATTAAATAATAATGGGCAAAAAGGGGAGGGGTTGGTGATGGTGATGGGAAAAATAGGGGTGAGGGGAGACAAAAAATAGGAGAAATAAATAGAAACGAAGGCTGCAAGTGATGAGAATTTTTGTTTGTTTGTTCTTCGAATACTAACCAGATCATTTTCATTTTCGTGTTGTTTTTTTTTCCTTTTTTTGGGAATGATTTTTCTTGCAGTGCCATTAATCCGCATCAGCGAGAAATAAGAGAGAGTACCTGAAGTTAATCGATCGGAAGTAAGCATAAACTGGGTCGCCACCATGATCGTGGAGGACAAACCGTGAGTTTGTAGAGCAACTCTGAAAGAGAGACAGAAATATAGACTCGTTGATTATTCGTTCATTATTTTGCTGCATGCATTCACGATTGACAAAGCCCTTTTCACAATTTCTGATTGATTATCGCTTAGTATGATTATCGTTTAGTGTTTCCTATAAGTCGAACTTTGATCTTACCTTTTTCTTTCTACTTTTTTTCTCTCTCCTTTTTTTTTTTCTTTAGTCTTTGTTTATTCAAATCTTACGCACAAAAGAACGCACTCTCTTCTTTTACATTTATTTTGTAGAAAATATTTTAGTAGAGAATTATTGCCTGTTTTGATCTTTTTAAATATTTTTGTTATAATCATAATAATAATAATAACAATAACAATTGTAATTATTGTTAATGTAATAATAATAATAATAATAATAATTATTATTATTATTTTATTAATTGGCACGATTTTTGTTAAAGCTAGTCTTTGCACGCATTCGTAGTCAGCTTCATTATTTATATAGTACAGTTATTTTTTCTTCTCTTTCTATTTTAATATTAATTAAATTTATAATAAATATTATAATTATTTATGTGTGTATATGTATGTGATTCACACACACATATAATTATATAATTAATCTTATATTATAATTGATTATAATATAACGATTATATAATATTATATATCATATTATATAATCAGATTTATTTCGGTTCTCATCTTATAATATTACATAGAAATATTATTCTATAAAATTATAGAATAATTATATATAATGTTATAAGATAAATTTTCAATAATATAATATGAAAGGAATTATATAATTAAATTATGTATATATATTTCTTTAATATAATTTTGTATATATTTTCTTGCTTGAAAATATTTTAACATATACACGATATGTTTATTCTTTTTCTTTTTTTGCTTTCTTTGCATGAATAGAAACATTTAAAAAGTAGGTCATTATCTCTGGTCTGCCATTATTATTAAAACATTTCTTTTCTTTCATTGCTAGTACGTTAGTTGCATTGGTGAACAAGCAAGATTTTTATTCATCTGCATATATATATATATATATATATATGCATTGTGTATGTATTCTTTTATATATATAAAAATTAAATTATCAAATTTCAAGGTGGATTGAGTGCATCGTTTATGGCATTGAATTTTATCGATCCTTTATACACACAAAAAGAGAAACTTTCATTATAAATATCCTTTTCTCATTCGATCATGGTGTTTTTTATTTTCTTCTCTCTTCTTTTCTTATCGGAATCATTGGTCATATTCTGATAATATAACTTTTTTTACTTTTTCCTTTAATACGGGTCAGTAACAAACCGACGACAATTTTTTATTACATTTATATTTCGTTCACTTGTTCGTCTTTTCTTTCTTTCTTTCTTTCTTTCTTTCTTTCTTTATTTTTTTTTCTTATCCATTTCATTCGAACGTAAAGAAAAATTTAATAATTTTTTTCTTTCATTCTTTTCATTTTTATATGTAGTAGAAATTTGATACTCGTTCAATCTGTGAATGAAAAATTCTTCATTGATTATTATGTATGGTTCCATAATATATTACATTTCTCCGACACACACCATATTTGGAAATTTTACTTCTGAAACACCCTATCTCTCTCTCTCTCTCTCTTTCTCTCTCTCTCTCTCTCTCTCTCTCTCTCTCTCTCTCTTTCTCTTTCTCTTCCTTTCTCACTCTCATTCTCCTCTCTCTTCGTTGTTAATTATCGTTGATAAATAGAGATCGACAATTGTAGTTGGCACGAATAGTTACGAAACGTTATGTAAATGTATATGTTCACGCAGTAGCAAATAATAGGACAGAATTTGTTATAAGATTAATTAACATTTTGAAATTCGAATGAATTGTATTATTTATGAAACTTGATGTATGCTGAAATTCAATCTCTCTCTCTCTCTCTCTCTCTCTCTCTCTCTCTCTCTCTCTCATATTATTATTATTATTAGGATAAATTTAATAAAGAAATATCCTAATATAATCATCTAAAATTCATATCAAGGTGGATTTGTAACCTGTGAGAGAGAGAGAGAGAGAGAGAGAGAGAGAGAGAGAGAGAGAGAGAGAGAGAGAGAGAGAGAGAGAGAGAGAGAGAGAGAGAGTTTATCAAGGCTTGTGAAAGACAACGTTCAAAGTCCACTGAATGAACTTAGTTTCGTCTTACTTCATCGGAATATACATGTATGTATATATGTACATATATATACATATGTATCTTGAGAAACTTTATTTGAATAATTTCGTAATTAGCTTATTTAATTAATCCTAGTTTACTTCTTCACCTTCTTCTTCCTCTTCTTCTTTTTTCTTTTTTTAAATTATTATTCTTATGTATTTATATCGTCTAACTTTATTCATCGTTCAAAGTTCTTTCATGCTAAATATCCAATTATTATGCGAGACTTCTTCTTATCGTTTATCATATTCTTTATAGCCTCTTAATACTTCTTTTTTCCTTTTTAACTTCTTCTCCTTCTTTATTCCTTTTCTTCATTTTCTCCATTCAAGAAACTTGTGACAATGTAATAACTTCTATTAAAAAGCAATGACTTTTAATATCCATTTAAAATCCATTTAAGAAGAATGACCTAATAATAACCATTTTTTTCTTATTTATGAATAACGAAGTCTTTTCTCTTTAAATTAAACGATTTCCTATTATTTGATATTTAACATTCTTTTAAATAAAAAACTACTTATGTATATTTGTCTCTATGTATGTATGTATGTATGT
Source organism: Vespula vulgaris (assembly GCF_905475345.1). NCBI lineage: Eukaryota > Metazoa > Arthropoda > Insecta > Hymenoptera > Vespidae > Vespula > Vespula vulgaris. The sequence continues at coordinate 3,717,881 of NC_066597.1, read as the reverse complement.
ATGTATATTTATATATAAACATATTATATTAAAGACTTTGCATATTACATAGACATATAAGATGACATATAAGATATAGACATATAAGATAGACACATATAGACATATAAAGTTTATAAAAGAAAAATTATAAAAAGTTATTAGAAAGAAAAAATATATAAAAAGAATTGCGTGAGAACTTAATTTACAAATGAATGTCATTGTAAAAAATTTTGTACATATATTCAACGTCGAAATTTCTTTTAGTTTAGCCTTTAAATGATACGAGGTTCATCCATCATTTTCTTATATGCTTATCGTTGAAACAAGTCAACTTACGTGTAAATATAACATATACATTCATCGCTCGATTTGCCGTGTTTATTCTTACTTCCAAAGGAATCCGTTAGCCTGGATAAAAATAAACTTGAATATCGTCGACCCTTGAAGTGCAATAGTGCATTTATGTACGTATACTACATGGAATCGGGTCACTATTTACATACATACATACATAGATGCATTGGCGTTTCGCCCAATTTTATTTTACAAGTTCTCTTTTATTTGTTCTATTTGAATTTATTGAGTATCATTTATTCATTCATAATAATCGTTCGATAAATATAATATATTATATAATATATTGTAAAGTATTAATAAGTATATATCTCTTATCATCATCATCATCATCATCATCATCATCATCATCATCATCATCATCATTAGTATATTATTATTATTATTATTATTATTATTATTATTATTATTATTATTATTATTATTATTATTATTATTATTAGTAAATTGCTTTACGTTTTTATTTATACTTCTTTATATATGCATCCAATGCACGATTGATAATGCAGCATGATGCATCAAACATCTGCTTATTATCTTATAGGAGTAAAGAGATATAAAATTTCCTTTAAATTATTCTATCTTGGAATGTTTAGTTTTAATACGTTCGTTCTGATAGAATAAGATACAATATTATATTATTATTATATTATTATATTATTATATTATTAATAAAAATTATTTTTCTTTTTTCTTTGAATTTTTTATTAATAAAAAATCATCAGACTCGAACGTATTAAATATCGTTGAATATGAAAATGTTAAAATGTTAATAGTAAAATTGGTGGATCACATTTTTAGAGAGATGGAAAGCTTCTGGATCACCAGTGCGATCAACGCGATCAAAGCTTTATCGTACTTGTACGACCTGCTGACCTTCCCAGTCTATCTTATCCTTCAACGGCCATGGGAAAAAAGGAAGGCCTCAAGAAGGATCAAAGCACGTCCTATCAGCAAGAGCGAAAATTCGATCACTTATAGAAGCGTTGATTCACCTGGTCCAATGCATATCAAGCTCGAACGAGAAAAAATTTGTACGCTCGAGAAGGTCTTGCTTTGGGTCAGTAAAATACATGGTGAAAAAAAGTGTCTTGGTACCAGACAAATCCTTGCTGAAGAGGATGAGGTTCAACCTAACGGAAGGATCTTTAAAAAGGTAGATAGTTCTATATATATATATTTTCTTTTTGGACTAATAACATTTTTTATTTGAGGAAGAAGATAGGATTTTCTGATCGAGAATTGTTCAATCGAAAGATATTGTATCTCAATTTAAATATTTCTAGAGAAATTTGTTTAATGATATTTTGTAAAATCATCAGATCTTTCGATTGAAACGATTAGATTAAATAGAACGTCGTAGCTCGTACGTTTTGAATAATTAGAATGATCTATGAAAATTTATATAAAAATTGTAATGTAAATGTTCCATTCAATTCTCTTTTTAGTATAAAATGGGAGATTACAGATGGAAATCCTTCGTGGATGTTGAAAGATTGGCGGCTTCCTTTAGTCGAGGATTAGTCGAGAATGGTCTCACTCTACGTAAGAACATAGTAATTTTTGCTGAAACCAGGGCGGAATGGATGATCGCAGCCCACGCTTGTTTCAAACAAAATCTAACAGTGGTAACAATCTACGCGACACTTGGAGATGATGCTATAGCCCATGGTATTAATGAGACCGAAGTTAACACAGTTATTACTAGCCATGATTTGTTACCGAAATTTAAACGACTTTTACATGTGTTACCTGAAGTTAAGAATATTGTTTATATGGAGGATCAACTTAAGCAAACTGTAACAAATGGTTACAAGGTAATATGATAAAAATACATTAGAACAATTAGATCTAGCCATCTACATTGTGTAACCATTTAGTTTGAAAAAAATTATTTTGTTCAATTATATTCCTAAAGAGAGTAATTAAAAATAATTAATTAATTACTCTAGATATTATATACATCAATTAAATTTTTACGTGTTCACTTAGGAGTTAACTTTAATCGATTTTAATTAAATTCTGCATATCGATTTGTTATTAGGAAGGAGTACGACTGATGCCATTCTCAGATATTATTGCAGCAGGCAACACGTCTAAAGCAATGGTAGTTTCACCAAAAGCCGATGACACTGCTATTATTATGTATACATCAGGTTCAACGGGTGTACCAAAAGGTGTCTTACTTAGTCACAGAAACATTATGGCAACCTTAAAAGCATTCTGCAATGCTGTTGAAATTAAATCAGATGATGTTTTTCTTGGATTCCTACCACTTGCTCATGTTTTCGAACTTCTTGCCGAAAGTGTATGCTTACTTACTGGTGTACCTATTGGTTATAGTTCACCTCTTACAATGATCGATTCAAGTAGCAAGATTCAACGAGGCTCCAAGGGTGATGCTTCCGTTCTTCATCCTACTTGTATGACTGCAGTACCGGTAAAATACTTTTTTTTCTAATATTTGTATTAGATTATTATGTAGAAAAAATGATTATATTATTGCTTTTATTATTGATTGATTATTATTATTAATGATTATATTATTAAAATTATTGTTGATTTCAGCTTATCCTAGATAGGGTATCTAAAGGTATAAATGAGAAAGTGAAAAAATTAGGACCTTTCAAATCAGCCATCTTTAATACTGCTTATCATTATAAACTAAAATGGTACAATCATGGATATGATACTCCTCTGCTCGACAAATACATCTTTGCTACAGTCAAGCAAATTCTTGGTGGTCAGTTGAGACTTATTCTCTCTGGTGGTGCACCTTTAAGTCCTGAAACTCACACTCAAGTAAAATTGTGTCTCTGTGTCACCGTTACTCAAGGATATGGTCTTACAGAAACTTGTTCTTGTGCTACTGTCATGGATAGTATGTATTTTTATATCCTTCCTTGTGATGCGTTTTTGAAAAAAAAATATATATATATTAGTTTACTTTTCTTGTTATTTATATAAAATATTTTTCTTTTTTTTTTTTATTATGTAGCATATGATAGAAGTATTGGAAGAGTTGGACCTCCAACAACAACTTGTGATATTCGTCTTGAGAATTGGGAAGAAGCTGGTTACCGAGTAACAAATTTACCGAATCCAAGGGGTGAGATCGTTATTGGAGGTGAAAACGTCTCAGTTGGCTATTATAAGTTACCGGAGAAAACAAAAGAGGATTTCTTCCAGGAGGATGGTAGACAATGGTTCAGAACCGGTGATATCGGTGAAGTTCATCCTGATGGTTCTGTGGAGATCATAGGTAATAATATACTCTTGATATCGTTTAACTTTTTTCTTTTTTCGAAGTTTTATATATATTAGTTTTATATATATTATTCGCACACACACATTTATTGAATTATTAATTCTAGATCGGAAGAAAGATTTGATCAAATTACAACTAGGTGAATATGTTTCATTGGGTAAAGTCGAAACAGAATTAAAGACATGCCCAGTTGTAGAAAACATTTGTGTTTATGGAGATGGAAGTAAGAACTACACTGTAGCACTAGTAGTACCTAACCATCATATTCTCGAAGAAATTGCATCCAATATTGGCATTGTCGGAAAGAGTTTTGAGGAACTTTGCGAACATCCATTGGTGGAAAAAGCAGTACTTGAAGAATTGATCGAGCATTCTAAGAAATGTAAGAAGAATCGGTTGCATTATTATCCTTTAATTATATCGATCTCGTTCGTACTCACATCATACATTTTTTATTTTTAACAGGCCAGTTACAAAAGTTTGAAATACCTGGTGCAGTGAAACTTTGTCCTGAACAATGGTCACCCGATATGGGTCTTGTAACAGCTGCGTTTAAACTTAAGAGAAAGGCTGTGCAGGAACGTTATCAACATGAAATTAATAGAATGTATGCTTCGTGATGTCGAGCTAAAATGTGCACGAAGTGTAAGGAGTAATTTGTATAAAAGAAAAGAAGGAAAGAAAAAAAAAGAAAGAAAGGAACAAACAAACAAACAAATAAATAAACAAAAAAAATGTCTAAGGAAGGCCACCCTCGTCCGATGGAACAGTACCTCGAGAAACTTTAGACATTGTTTTATCTGATAATTATAAAATAATTTTTAAAAACAGATTATTATTAACGAAGAAACGAGTTGAAAGTCCTTGTATAACGAAAGTTATAAGCTTCGTAGTGTCTTTTGTTATTGTCTTCCGATAGTAAACAGGTTCGATTTACGTTTTCATCGTTTTATATATATATATATATATATATATATATATATATATATATATATATATATATATATATGAGGAGATTAAAAGAGTCGTATCTCTCGATGAATATTGTGAAAATTCCATGTTAAAGCGATTCTATTAAAAATATATTTTTATCTAATATGAATGATACAAATGATAAGAAGATAGAAAAAGAGAGTGAAACAAAAAAAGAGCCTAGTAAGTAAATAAAAATAATAATAAAGTGTCGAGAGATATACAAAGCGAGTGGGATAGGAGGAACAAAAAAAAAACTAATGGTGCAAGACGACCGTCCTCTATTATTAACATAAATAATAGAGAAAAAAAGGGACGTCGTTTATAAGATTAAATTTTTATTTATGTTCTTCTTTTTCAACAATGGTCACATGATATTGTTTAGTACGCGTTTTTAATATTACGTCCGAGGGAATTTATCTAAACAGTAGTAATGCGTGGATCGATCGAGGATGAACATTCTGCAAACGAACTGATTGCGTAAGTTCACGAATCGTACTGTGTACTTACTTTAAGTATTATAAGTAATCGCCGAGCTTAGGGAATATATGGAAGAGGGCTACTTGGAAAAAAAAAGAACAAAAAAAATATATAAAAGAAAAAAAAATAAATAAATAAATAAAATAAAACAAAACAATAAAAGAAAACCCAAAAAAAAAGAAGAAAACAAGTTAAAAAAAATAATAATAATAAATTGTCGTTATTTCGATTAACTTTGATGTATATATATATATATTTATTTATACATATATATATATATATATATATATATATATATATATATATATAATATAGAAGAGAGAAACGAGAGAAAAGAAAAATGAATGACTTTTATTACATATAAACGATTGATCGTTCCATGTTATTAAGAGATGGTGTACATTGTTAAATTAAACAACATAGAAAAAAAACTAAGAAAGAAAGAAAGGAAGGAAGAAAAAAAAAAGAACAAGCAAAAATTCGAAAGCATTTAAACGTCGTCGACTGTATGCATTTTTTCTTTTTTTTTTCTTTTTTTGACTTTTCTAATTCCTGATTGCCTTTGGGATTACTAATCAGAATTATACTCTCTGTCATTTTAATATAATAATAGTATTCGTGGATGATATGTATATCGGACAAAAGAAAACCATGCCTACATTTTGCAGTGTCGATTTAAAAATTATAAGAACACACATATACACACACCCACATATATATATATATATATATATATGTCTTTTCTTTTTCTTTATCACGTATGTAACGTATGTATGCGTGTTGATCTCTCTTATCGTTATGAATTGCATGCATGCATTTATGTACGCGTGTATATGTACAAGTTGATGATTAATATATAAGAAATGAAAAATATATAGAAGAGAGAGGGAGAGAGAAAGAAAGGAAAAAAGAAACGTGTGTAAGTACATGAGAGTTCATACAAAAGTGTGGAAATACGTGTGCATTGAATTTAGTCTTCCCGTTTTCTTGTGAATCCGTTGAATTTATTTTGCTGCGAACGACATTGAGAAAGTAAATTATTATGAGGATGGAATTTTCTTTAAAACATTGAAATACGATTATTATTATCATCTTAAAAACATTTTATAAAAGTAATTAAAAAAAAAATGAAAAAAGAATTATATAAAGATGAAAGTACGATTGTGTATCATTGCAAAACGTTTTTTCTCTTTCTACATAAAAAAATTATATATACACACACACACACACACAAATTATTATTATTATTATTATTATTATTATTAATATTCATATATATAAATAGAACATTTTCTCTTTTCATTCTTCTATTTTACATATTTTTTATTAAAATTGATCGCTGAATTAATGAAGATGCATAAGAATTAAAAACAAATAGAGAAGTTAATATAGGCAGCTCGTCTTTCACATTTCATTTTATTTTCTTATCATCATCATCATCATCATCGTCATCATCATCATCATCATCATCATCATCATCATCATCATTATTATTATTATTATTATTATTATTATTATTATATTATTGTTATAATTATTATTTTATTTTATTTTATTTTATTTATTTCATTTTTCTTTTTTCATTAAAAAATGCGAAGTTCCTGGTTATGAATAAATCATCGAGCGTACAAGGATCGGTACTAATTTCTAATGAATTAAGCTCTGTATTAGATATTATTAAATGAATACGAAAAACATTGTTTGTCACTCGCATCTTATAGTGCATCACAATAATAATTATTATCAATTATTCTGAAACGGTGATTTAAGATTAATAAATCTGTACAAATCTGTACAAAAACTTGTATCATAGAGAGAAAGAGAGAGAGAGAGAGAGAGAGAGAGAGAGAGAGAGAAAGGGGGAGAGAAAGAGAGAGAAAGAAAGAGAAAATTAATATGGCTCTATATGTATATACAGAATGAGATATGTTTACTATATACACCTATCTTCAAAAAACAGTGTGCAGCATTTTCAATTTACTCAACCAGGTAATGTAAAAACGCTAAACTCTTATCCATCATCCCAACATAAAGACATACTTTAAAATTAATTTACTTAAAAAGAATTTTTTAATATATATATAACATATATATATATATATGTTATACACGTATTATATAGGGTGGTTCATTTAAGGTGTTATAATAAAATTGATTTATAATTAAATTGATATTATTTATTGTGATTTGGATATAATTATTTAGTAACATTTTATGTAGATCAGTTCACATAAATATATGTATATATGCATCATACGAGATAGCTTATATAAAGTGTTACAAAGTATTTCTATATTAAATATGTAGAATTTTCTTTTCCTTTCTTTCTTTTTTGTTTTTTTGACAATTTAAATGATATGATAAGATTGATCGATATCCAAATGGAAGCAAAAGTAGTTAATAGCTTTTGTTTTTGGAATTTTGAATTTGATTTATGTTAAATCGATATTATTTATTACGATTTGGATATAAATATTTCGTAAAAGTTTATATGGACCATCTCGTATTTGTGCATCATATTGGGTGGTACACATAAAGTATTACAAATTCGTTTCTATAAAAACGAATTACAGATCTTTATTGAAGCATCCTTGATTTTTTCATTCATGATTAAATATAAGTAAAAGGTTGCATATAGTTATCTTTTATTAGTTATTGAATTGAATTTTGCACTTATCACGATTTCTATATCAATAGTCTGTAACAATTTATATGGACCACCTTCTAAATATATATGTATACATAGAGAGATAAAGAGAAAGATATATAAATTTATCTTTCCATTAGCAGAGTTTTCAGTACTTTATTTGTTATAAATGCATCAAGAGAAATGATCTATCATAATACATAGAACGATCTATTAAGTTGGTCATTGCAATAGTAATAATAGTAATAGTAGTAGTATTAACAGTAGTAATATAGTAGTAATAATAGTAATAGTAGAATAGTATAGTAGTAATAGTATAGTAGTGGTAGTAGTAGTACTAGTAGTAGTAGACGTTGCAATATCGAACCATACAACCCGGAATTGGTAATTCCAAACCCTGTGATGTGTGCACAACGATACCGACACATATTTTTAAGGAAGGAAAGATTTTTCATTTTAACAATGCGACTGAATGTTTCCATTTTTCTTTCTATCTTTGTCTTTTTTTTCTTTTTTTTTTCTTTTTTTTTCTTTTTTTTTTCTTTTTTGTTTTTTTCAAGAGAAATCCTTTTTGAATACACATACATATATAATATATATTGGAGAAGTAGTGAAGTATAATAATGGCAGAATCTTAGCACTAGTTGCATCGATTCGTTTAATTACGATCGTTCGCACGGGAAGTCCTTGATATATTTATTATTACAAATTGTAATGGACCAGCAAATGATTGGATTAATTTCTGATCAGAGTTGCGTGCTACAGAGAAACCGTCTTTATAATAGATATTTATTTTTAATATTTCTTTCTCATCTGGACGATATGGCAATATTGATACGTGTCGATTGGATTTATCAATTCAATTTCAATTAATTGATTATTTATTGAGAAATAAATTAACGATATTGGTTTGGCTATGTTATTCATTATCAAAATTAATTCGTTTCGAAGTTAGAGGTGTATTAGATTATTATCAATATATATATGTATATGTGTATACGTATTCGTCGAACGATCGTGTTCACAAAATCGAGTTTCATTTAACAAAAGTATGAACGTTCTCGAGTTTATCAAAAAAATATTTATCATAAAAGAACAACGAATGTCTATATGACATGCTACGATAAAAAATAATCGTCGTAATCAAGGAACAACATAAGTTAAGTTACATAAGAACAACTTAAGTTTCTATACGTTAGTTACAATGATTTCCATATTTTTCTTATCTTCTCATCTAAGAAACAATTTTGATATATATATATATATGTGTGTGTATATGTATACATACACACATATATATAAAACTATTTCTTCATATTAAGTACGTAAACTAATCTAGTGCTAAATACCCGTTCTTCTTCATTTTACTATTATTATTAATAATAAAATATTATTATTATTAATAACATTTTATTATTATTATTATTATTACTCTAAATCGTTCTATATGATCGATGGATCAATTATTAACAATAACCATTTAGGAATAGTTAAGAATGTATACATATACATATACATATACATATATACATATGTATACATATATGTATATATATATGTAAATATGTATATATATATATATATATATCCACTAAATTTTTTGGTCAAAATTTTTACAATCAGTACGTGCGTTTACATCGCATTTTTTTAAATATATTTTTCACAGTTATAGAGAAGACAATAGAGGAGAAAGACAGAAAGGCAAAGGTTGAGAAAGCTTTGTTAAAAGTTTCACGAGAATACTACCTACTTATATATTTTATCAGTTAATCAATAATAAAAAGAAAAATGTAGAAAGAAAACAGAAAACTTTAAAATCAATTTGTCGTTACTCTCAGCCTTTTCCATTGTCTTCAAAGAATCGAATCGAAATTTTCTAATATTTAATTTCCTCGACATCTCGTCGTTACTACTTGGCTCGTTTTCTCATTTATTTTATTGTTTCTGTCTTCTTTTTTTTTTTCTTTTTTTTCTTTTTTTTTCTTTTTTTCTTTTTTTCTTTTTTTTTCTTTTTTTTGTTTAATTTCACTACTTGAGAGAACACTTTGATCAAAGACTTTCATTAACTTTTATCAGGTGATACGTAAAATTGATTGGAAGAAGAATTTGTCGAGACGATAATATCTAACAAGTTATCTCTGCGTGCGTTTTTTGGAATTTCGTATATATTCTTTGTTTGTTTTTATTTGTTAGTTTATTCCTTGAAACACAAAATGGAGACTTGATAGAGATTAAAACGATTGTATTTTATAATGGTGCGAGAAAAAGAGTTCTTTTTTTTTTCTTTTTAACGCACTCGATTATCTATACTATTTATAGTAATGTCTTCTCGATCCTTGCCATCACAATAAAAGAGATTAACTTCGTTTTTAATTGTTTATCTCTTTTATTTATTTATTTAACTTATATTTTTTGTTACTTCTTTCCTCTCTTTTTTGTTTCTTCCATTGAGGTCAATCGCTTAATACTTTGAAACATGGGTATGTATATTGGAGCAGCACTCTGTTGAATTTTTCTCTTCGACGCAAACTCGATTTCTTCGTACGTTCTGGAAAATAGAGAGAAAAAAAGAGAAAAAGAGAAATAGACAGAGAGAGAGAGAGAGAGAAAGAGAAACGAAAAAAGAAAATGGAGCAGAAAAAAATGTGCAGGCTTGAATGAAAATTTACATGCGTATCACGATTGACTTTAATGCAAAGCAGCCAACTTTGCCTCTGTGATTTATGGATCCATCAAAATCTCCTTTCTACGACATCTTTAGAAGAAAATCCTCTGCGAGTTACATCGTTCGGATAAAATATTATTTCTTTTTTTCTTCTTCTTTTGTAAATATTTTTCTCTCTAAAGAAAAACCTATTTTTTAAATCCTCTTTCATTCACAAAACAAAAAAAAGAAATATTTTCCATATAACATTTTACTTTTATTCAGAAAAATGAAAAATATAAAATAAAATATTGAATTTGGAAAAAAGCTTGTTTTATAAGAAATAGTTAATCCTTTGATGCGTATCAATTTGTTTAGAGATTCGTTTAAACGAAAAAAAAAAAAAAAAATAGTAAAAACCATATAGTAGTAATTCTTTTACACAAATATTAAATCGTCGTACGAACTTCACATCAAATATTGGTATGTTATAATTGTGTAAATAATAAATGTACTGAAAAGTTGAATAAAAAATCTATTTATTTTTTTATCTTTTTTCTTGAAAGTATCGAAAAAGCATTTATAAATAATCTTTATCTAATAATTTCTATGTGATAAATATCAAGATAAAAAAAGAAGGAAAGAGAAAAGAAGGTAGAGATATAATCACTCACTTTGCAGGGATCATCATCAATTTGACATTCCACTTAGACGGTAATGTAATAAGCTCGTGGTTTGTCTTTCGAGATTGTAGGGCTGAAGTAAACTCTAGGGTTAGTTGGCGTGAAAGTTGAGCAAGTCGCCCAAGAGGGCGGTGGTAACTTATATCAGGATGAATAGTAACCATTGTAACGTTTACGATACTTTTCATGTGCTATGTAGCAAAGTGCTAACATTATCAATACGCCTATCGCTATACCCATGCTGATACTAATCCATATAATCTCTTCGTTAATACCACTGTAACCTTTACCTGAAATTATTATGCAATATTTTTAATTACGCAATGTTTAGAAATGTCCTTCAAAGTTTTGATAAATGCTTTGTTACAAAAAGATTTTTAATTAAGAGGATTTATGTATATATTAATGAAAAAAATTTGTTAGCGGAATACACGTGATCTTAACAGGAAGTTACATAACATAGTTGATTAATAACAAGGAAAAACAAAAAAAAAAGAATAAGAAAAAATTTATTATAAAAGATAGATTCGCCTAAATTTATGCAATATGTATGAACATGAGAGTGTATTAAGAGTTGCATACATTCGGGCGTTGTAGAAATTTATATTCTATATGCATATACATAAATCGAACGATGTAAATTGATGATTTATAACATGAAAGATTTTTTCATATATATATATATATATATATATATATATACACATATATAAACATTATATATACATACATATACATACATACATATATAAGAAAAGAATTATTATTATATTATATTTCTAACGTCTTATTTAATTGTTATAAATATTTATATATATATATGTATAATATTTTTAGCAATAAAAGCTTTTCTGCTAGATACGGATTCCATTTTGTAATGAAAAAGAGGAGATTAAAACAGAGATTTAAAAGATTTTATTCTTTTTTTAGTCGTTTTATAAAAAATTTAAAATATCCGTTGAACGAATTAAAACCATTTAAAATTTCCGAGATTTATATTTAAAACGAAGCTTTCTCAAAATCATATTCGAACGGTTTTTATACGTATATATTTTTTTTTCTTTTTTTTTTCCACGAAATCCAACAACTCGGTTGCAAAGAAGATTATAGCTTGGAATACTTTAGAAATCCTTAATATTACTTTCCAATTTCAATATCATATTCAACCGGAAATACGAATCACTAATCGACTTTTATATTCCACAAATTTTTTCTCATTTATACTTGGTACATATGTTAAAACATTTTTAAAACGTTATAAAAACTATTTATGACGTATATGGAATATCCGAATAAATGATACACAAAAATCGTTAAGTTGTTATGTTCAAACGCGCATGCGCATATTTAATGAATTATTTACATATCTTTGAGACCATTTTTCAATCAGTCAAGAGTGAGATAAAAATTTAAAATCGGTCAGAGAGAGATAGAGAGAGAGAGAGAGAGAGAGAGAGAGAGAGAGAGAGAGAGAGAGAGAGAGAGAGAGAGAGAGAGAGAGAGAGAGAGAGAGAGAGAGAGAGAGAGAGAGAAGAAAACAAAATCTAACATTTTCCTTTCTCCTCAATTTCATGCTCCGTTCTATAGAATATCTATACTTAATGCCATGATATCCAAATCATTACCATTGTAATGGGAACTATAAATCCCAACTTTGCCAGAAACACGTCCGCCGACCGGCATTTTCTGCTTCTTTTCGCCTTTCTTTGTTTTCTTCCTTTTTTCTTTCCTTCCTTCCTTCCTTCCTTGCTTCTTTCAATTCACTTGTCAGCTAATGAGGACAAAAAAAAAAGAATACAAGTAAAAAGAATTAACAATAATATCATTGTGAAAGATTCCAATTAATCGAAGAAAGGATTTAATAAACTTTTTCAAATGAAATAAAGAATTTCAGAAAGTATACATTATTTTTCCTTTTATATTCTTTACTGTAATCACAGTTCGTTGTTTTCATTAGAACGTCTGGTACATAAGTATAAAAGCCTTTAGGAGGATTATTTCGATACGGGAATGACGAAAGAATTGTTATTAAACGGATAAATCAGGAAAAGAATTGTTTGTATTCTTAGCACAGAAGTAATGATCTCCTTTACGAAATGAGTTTTACGTTAATTAGCGAAAAATCAATTTTAATAAAAAGTTTCTGATCGTTTAGAAAGTTCTTTTACCTTAAAAAGTCGTTAAGAAGTTGGCAAGTCACGCGCATCTCCTGCCTTATACACGAACGAAGTACGTTTTCTTCTTAGAACATCAAATTGAACTGAAACACCGTAAAAGTTACATCAATTTACGTGTATATATATATGTATATTTTATAAATAGACTTGCGCCTTTAAATATGCAATCTTTGATAAGTATTCCATATATTCAGGCATCGTGTATTTTATCTCCATATACATATACATAATATTATATAAAATGTGCATATACAAACAATTACATATAATCAAGAGTTAAATAAATTTATATTTTATGCATATTAATGTCGATGTAAATCGATGGTGACTGAGTGCTGAAATGAGAAACGATAAACTGACGCAACAAGCGAAGTTACATTCGTTTTATCTCTTACATTAGTTCGTAATAAAATTCTATTCAGTAGTATATTGACATTCTGTTCTATGAGATATGTATTTGTATCAAGGTGAACGTCTATAAATGCATGTTCCAGACAAAAGAATATGAAGTTTCACAAATGATCTAGTATATTGTCTTTGGTAACTGGATTAACAATAAATAGTCTTAAATATAGGATACATACAAACTCACACACACACACACACATACACATGTATATATACAAACACACATATACATACATTTTATAATACATGCATATTAATATAATTTTACTTTTAAAGTCTAAAGATTTTTAACAATTATTTAATCGACATAATTCCTCTTAATATTTGAATATATGGAGTGTTATAAAAAAGGGCTATTCATAAAGCTGAATAATTAACACAGGCATTAACATAGCTTGGAAAATTGATTTGAGCAAAATTTTAAGTAATATTCATGTATGTATTATCAAGAATAAAAAAGTTTTTATGGATGATTAAATTCTTTTCTGATAAGACTATATATATTCACTGCACAAATTTAAAGTTTCTCTTTATCTCTCTCTCTCTCTCTCTCTCTCTCTCTCTCTCTCTCTCTTTCTCTCTCTCTCTCTCCCTCTCTCTCTACACACACACACGCACACACACGTATGGAACGTAGTTTAAAGTGAAAGTCTCATGAGATTTACGAGATCCATAACGACGACTTCGTTTAAAAACATTTTCACGACGTATCTATAAGCGTCTCATTCAGTTTTCTTTCATGTTCGACGTGATATCTTTAGATATTTTTTTTTATTTCCTTTCTCCTTTTTTTTTTTTCTTTCTATGTGTATATAACATAAATCAAATGTTTCAAAATATGTCACGCAACTGAAATGTGTTTTTAATTATTTATTCTGTAAACCTTTCAACTCAAATAGATCGTTTAATCGCGCAATGATTTTTATAAATAATAAATTAATACATTAATACATTAATACATTTATTTATAATATAGAAAATTATACGATGTATGACGATTCAATCCGTGCTATTTAAAATCAGTACTAATAGAACTGCTATTCCATACGAAGTAAAATAATTTCCATTTCTATCTATAAAACGAAGTTCATACATTATTCATTTATTTATCGTATATTCTTTTCGATTTGAAAATTAGGAAAATTCTTTGAATACGAAGTAATTCTCCCTTTTCATAAAGTTACATATTTTTCTGACTTATATTCCTTGGTTTATTTCAACATCCAAAAAAAGAAAAAAAAAAAAGGAAAAACAAACAAACCATAATCACGATGTTTTTCTACCTCTTGGGAAGCTTGGGGAAATTCATTATTTGCCATAAGAATAGGTCATGTGACGGAAATCCTATTTCTCTCTCTCTCTCTTTTAAAAGAATCTCATGGTTTCATCGAGATCATAATCAAAAGACTCCAAGACTCAATCCTCAATTTCAGTAGTTTATTGGTATATAGTACTTGCTTTTGATGTAGCTCTGTGAAAAGCATTTCATTTAGGGATGCTTTAGATAAGTGGACGCAACAAGTTACTTATGTCCAATTTACACATACATATATACATACATATATATATATATGTATGTTCGTATATAAAAGTATATACATGTAGAGAAACACGAGATATTCTTTATCGAGATATATATATATATATATATATATATATATATATATATATATGTTACCGCAAACCATTCTGTCTTTTACAATTGCGTAGAATTGTGTTGTTCTCGGGTTACTGGTCCAATCGATGATAGACCAAAAGCCATTGTTACTTTGAATGTTTGTTTTATAACAGTTTTCTGTTTTTCTCTACATGTCGAGAACTATCATCCAACCTTTCCACTTTTTCACTTGTCAAAATACGCTCCTCATTGATGTCTTTTAAAGAGTTGACGAGAGAGAAACAGAGACAGACAGAGAGAGAGAGAGAAGAGAGTATCTATATCTTTTCATTGGGGATCATTTTCCTCACTTTTTTTCTCTTATTTCTCTTTTTATCTTCTCCTTTTTCTTTTTTTTTCGCATATTTTGCTTCCTTCCTCTCCTTAGATTCGATCGATTTTTACTTTAGTCGAAGAAAAATTTCATCTGCTGATTATTCGCAAAAAAGTGATAATATTTCTGTTATTTTCTCATAATGTTGATACACACACACATACGTACAATATTATATATATATATATATATATATATATATATATATACATACATATATATATAAATGAAAAGTCGAACTATGATCGAAAAAGAGATTATATAATAAAAAATAAGAACATTCTTTTTCCTTTAATCTTCAATGTTTCAACATTGAAAATTTATTTAACATTTGATCGTTTGATCAGTTAACTTTTCTATTCTATTCTTCTCTTTATTTAATAAAAACAAATCTTTTTAATTCCTATTACAAATATAAAATGGTTTAAGTATATTTTTCTAACGTACAGGATATTCGTGCTAGTTCGAGAAATAACGTTTGTTTTATGTTTAAATCTCGTTAAAAGCGATTTCACGCAAAGGCTTTTTACTTTACTTTAACACTTTACTTATACTTTCTGTTTCTTTTTCTTTTTCGTTTTTCAGAACTCTCCGTTACCTACATTCGATGCATTCTTGGCTTCTATCCCTGAGAATCTTTCTCTCAGAAACGACCCTTAAGCTTTTAAGCTCGACCTCTGACAACTTCGTGTGTATCGTTAATTTATAGAAATACTTTAAGATTTTATATTTGCTTCGATATAACTGCACATACACACACACATGCACGCACGCACGCAAACACACACACACACACACACACATATGTGTATAATCTACGTAGTTATTTTATAATTAAAAAAAATATAATTTATATAACTTACGTCATTGTTACATTACTTTAACCAATAAATAAAAGAAAAATAAGCAAGACAATTTGCATAATCGTTTTATAGATTTAACCCAGAAAAAAAGTAAAAAGTAAAAAGTAAAAGCAAATAAAATAATCTTTTATAAATCGATTAAAAACTTATATATATATATATATATATATATATATATATATATATGTGTGTATTAAAATTTTTGTTCGTTTATTTTAGTAACCGCAGATGCATTTAACTGCATATTTTATAAACGTTATATATATATATATATATATATATATATATATATATATACACACATATAACATATATAACATACATACAATACATACATATATATATATATAGTATGTATATGCAGAATATATACGATAACCTTATTCTTGGAAAAATGTATAGATAGAGAAAAAAGCTTCTATCCAAAGCAAAGTTTCTTTATTCGATCAAAACGAATCTTTATGAATTGAAACGAACACTGTATACAATATACCCCTATATACAATACACATAACTACATGGTATATTGGAAAAATATGTAAACACACACACTCACTCACTCACTCACTCACTCACTCACACACACACACACACACACACACACACACACACACATACACAACAATATTAAGTTTATCTAGTTTTATTTCTTATGAAAGATACCGAGTTTCTCACTAGGGATTGAGGGTTAGAACTGAAAGGAATGGATTGGTGGTGAGAGAGGGTAGGTTAGGATTGGGAGAAGGGTCGAGAGAATAAATTTTACGACTTGGCACGTGAGACGATCCTGAAGCATATCCTTTGGCTTTCCGCAACGATCCAAGCAATTAGCTATATTACATGGCATCCGATTGGTCCTTGATATAATATTCGACGTATGCCATGGCCCAATTAAAATTTTTATCAATAATATATAGCGCGAGTATCGCTTGTATTATTGATTATTATCAGTACATATGCATGTAAATATGTATTTATATAAATATCTGTGTTGCATGCATACAGGGTGTCCTTTCATATAACGTTGAAATACTTTCGTTGATAAGAAAGAAGAAGAACAGAAAGAAAAAATGACTTTTTTCCATTCATTAATAATAATATCTTTATTATTTGTAGGTTCGTTGTTAATGACAAGACGAATTCAATAGCGTATCTTGATATATTTTTCATGATATTTTTAATGGAACATTTCGTCGAATATCTTTCGAAATATGTTTTAACAATAAACTGTGTAATATTATGTCGTAGAGATTTTGTTATTGTCGCTGTTGTTTTTATTTTTGTTTATATTATTTTTTCTAAATGCTATATTTGTCGTCGTTTTGGATCAATATAAAGGTAAACAAAGTCATACGATTGAATCTATATTTTTATGTTGCGTGAACAAAATAGTAAATATATATGTATACAGAAAAACAAATCCATGAATAATTTGAAAATATTGACAAAAATATATCCCTTCGAATAAAACCTTGAATCATGTCTCGCTGCATTTGTAATTTTTTTTCGAATAATCAATATAAAAGCAAAAAAAAACAAGGAAGAAGAACTTGTTCAGTCGTATGAAGACACCCTGTATAAGTCATAATTGTCGAAGGTAAACGTTGACTGGTACTACTAGTTTCATGTAAATTCTTCCTTTCATGTAGGATGTTCATTCAGCTGAGAAAAGGTTTTCGGAAAATCGTCATCCGAGTTTTGATGTGACCACGCCCTTCGTCGTGTTTCCCTTTCCGACCATCCAGAGACGCTGGCTTCGTTCTGTCATGGTGTTTACCCTCATAAAAGATGCAACCACGTGGATAGAGAAACATGATAGAGAGAAAGAGAGAGAGAAAAAGATAGAGATAGATAGATAGATAGATAGATAGATAGATAGATAGATAGATAGATAGATAGAGAGAGAGAGAGAAAGAGAGAGAGAGAGAGAGAGAGAGAGAGGAGAGGAAGGAGAGAAAGAGAGAGTAAGCATCAATAGAACAGTAATCGATTTTGATTACAATTAAAAGAAAAGGAGCAAAAAAAGGAGTAACTAAGAAAGAAAAAAGAAGTATAATTGGAGGATCTTAAAAATTTATGGAAACGAAGAAGTATCGTCCGTTGTTCGAGTTCGATTAGTTTCAGGAAGACACGAATTAATCAGAGAGGAAGCATTTCTACAGGCGTTTGTGTTGGTTTATCCATGGGTCGACATGACCGGCAGTAGTGGATAACTGTAGGAGGAAATTCATCGGAAACGTGATTAGAGTACAGTTAAAAATCGATGGTGATCGATGATAGAATTATATAAATAACGTTTGTCTACTTCTCTTTATCTTTCGAATTCAAAAAACAAACGATTAGTATTTATTTTAATTTATCTCGATGGAATCGACACGAATCGTTTCTCCGAAAGTGATCTTTCAGATATCACTTTTGGAGAATTGATATTTTAGAATCCTTTTTCATGGACAGAATTACATTCATTTCTTTCCTCAACTTATTTTTACTTTCTTTTATTTGTATTCTTCTTCATTTCATTTTCTATTTCTTCTTCTTGTTTTTCATCAATTATTAAGCATGAAAATAATGCGACCTAATTCGAATAATTGATTTTCTTATAAACGAAGAATTCATTTTCAATTGGTTTTGTATCATCGATGAAGTCGGACATTTTTAAATATAATATGTACGACGAGTAATCAAACATCGTTTAAATAGGTCGTACCTTGTTTTGGTCCGCCGTAGGATTGGAGTTGAGGCACCGTACGTGTACATTTAGACGATGCCAATTTAGCACCGACAAACAAAAAGCAAAATTCGAAAAAAGCCAGAAAAAGAGAGAAAGGAGAGAATAAAAAAAAAAAGAATAGTTTTGAAGTAAAAGATGAAAACAAATGATAAAAAAAGAAATATATATATGTGTATATATATGTATATATATGTGTGTATATATATATATGTGTATATATATATATCTATATAGATGGATAGATAGAGAGGGAGAGAGAAAGAGAGAGAGAGAGAGAGAGAGAGAGAGAGAGATTGCGCGTGCGAGATAGGGAGGGAGGGAAAGAGGGAGAGAGGGAGAGAGGGAGAGGGAGAATCAGCACACACCGGAAGTGAAATATACGCGAAACGAAATGATCGGTTTCCGGTGATTCTGGTTGTTGCCACGTTACCGTAAGCCTAATCAGGACTAGCTAGAGTAGAGCGCGTTGAGAGGGTAGCTGTCGACCGACTGCCTTAGAGAGCGACGAAGATAGCTCGGCACAGCGAAACCGTGGAGCTTCCGAAAGTAAGGTGGTGGGGTGAATCGAGGGAATATCCAAGCAAGCAAGAGAGAGAGAGAGAAATTGAGTAAGAATGAGAAAGGGAGAAAGTAAGAAGAAGAAAGGAATGAGAAAGAGAGAGAGAGAGAGAGAGAGAGAGAGAGAGAGAGAGAGAGAGAGAAAAGGGATGTTTCAAATAAACGAGAATGTATATGTTTTGTATGTAACGCGTACGAGATAGTGGTAGGGGAAGGGAAACCATAAAGCGTAGCAACGGGAAATATGACAAAATTGAGAAAGAAAGAGAGAAAGAGAGGGAAAAAAAAAGAAAAAGAGAGGCAATAAAAGACAGGAGTAAAAAAGACAGGGAAAATAAGATAGAGATAGAATAAGAGAGGGAAATAGAAGTAGGAAATGAGAGAGAGAGAGAGAGAGAGAGAGAGAGAAAATTTTTAGAAGATATTTAAAGAGGGCGTGAGTGTATGAAAGTTCAAAGATCGAGCTATTTTTACATGAATGCGTATGTCCCTGTTGCATATCTATATGTATGAAAGAGAAAGAGAGGGAGAGATGGAAAAAAAGCGAAAGAGAGAGAGAAGCGGATTGCGTATGAAATAGCCGGGGTAGATAATTTTTGGAGGGGATACAGCGAGTGAAAGAAAGAGAAGGAGATATATATCTATTGAGCGGGAATTGCCATGGGGACAGAACCGGGCAAAGTCGTCATGGTAGGGGTGCTGTTCGAGGGCTGGCGCGGACGATTGCGCGTAGGGTTGCTACCGCGAGGAGCGCTGCGAAGGGATACGACGAACGTAATCTGGAGAGAAGCTAGTACAAACCGAGAATGAATCAATAAAGCTTACTAAATCGATTACAATTTTATCTATTTATATTCTGTGTATCCGGGTATATATGTATTATACATACGTATTTTTAAATATTTATACATATCTACGTCAGAAAAATAAAAGAGGATAAATGAGAGAGAATTTTAGGGAATTCTAGGGAATTTACTTATTACAGCTTTCTGTTTTTTCTTTCTCGTTTCATGTTTCCCTTTGTTCCTTTTCTTTTCTTTTTTCTTTTCTTTTCTTTTCTTTTTCTTTTCTTTTTCTTTTCTTTCTTTTCTTTCTTTTTTTTGTTAATTTTTGATAATTTTTTGTACGTAATCTTTCTTCATCTTGTAAGTTTCATTTCTTTCGTTTGTATATAATCTTTTCCTTTTTCCTTTTATCTCTCCTTTCCATAATTTTGAATACAGGGACGAAGCAGAGATTCCGATCGTTCCATATAATAATATTCGTGAACTTTAGATTTTGTAAAGTCTATTTTCGGTATTATAAATATTAATCCTTCGAACTTCTTTTTAATCTCGAGTTCGGCTCGACATCAAATTTGCTTTGCATATATTTTCTTTTTTTTTCTTTTGATAGGGCAGTGTCATTTTATCATATTTGTTATTAGAAATAGTCATATTTTCATTATAATAAATTACATGCAACAATATATATGTATTTGATAGTAAAACAATGCTAAAATACAAAAGAGTTGTAAGCGAACAATGTAAAAAAATG
Source organism: Vespula vulgaris (assembly GCF_905475345.1). Classification (NCBI taxonomy): domain Eukaryota; kingdom Metazoa; phylum Arthropoda; class Insecta; order Hymenoptera; family Vespidae; genus Vespula; species Vespula vulgaris. The sequence goes on along the minus strand of NC_066597.1, from coordinate 3,696,587 downwards.
TAAAAAAAAAAGAAGAAATAAAGATTCCAAAGAGTTTAGAGTTATGAGAAATCATTTTCTCTCTTTTCTTCCTTTTTTCTTTACTTTTCTCTTTTTTTTTTTATATGTTTTCTTTTCCTACAATAAATAATGTACGTATCTATTTTATATTAACAATGTTAATATAATTATATTAATAAATGTTATTTTGATAATTTATATCAATAAATGTTATTTTCGATTTTGGAAAAAATCGTGTTGTAAAAAAATGAAAAAATAAAATTATGACTTTTATGAGAGATGGAAAAACTTTTTCTACTTTTCCAAACATTTTTCGAAACAGAGAGAGATTCATCAATGAGTCATAATCATTCTTTCTTCATTTACCACCGACCACCCTTCGTAGATAACAGCTTATATGAACGAGACGTTTTCTACCATACCGAAGAGCAATGACATCGTTCATTTTCAGCTACACGAAAAGCCTTTTTTGAAAGTTAACTGAAGAAAAAAAATAAATAAAACAGAAAATGGAAAAGTAAAGAAAAAAAAAAACAATTAATCAGCGTCATTTCATCGCGAAAAGGAACATTTACGATCGCAAATATTTGATCTATCGATTCAATATTATATTCACGTTTTATTTATTGACATTACATACTATATATAGCATAAACATCAAACGATTATTATATATTGCATTATAAAAATGATTTATAATATTAAATACAATTTTAATTGAAAATTTATCTTCGATAGATGGCATATATTTCTTCCGTTAAATTCGTTTATGGTAAATAGGCTACGAAAACATTCTCTGATTCAACCTTATCATAAGAAATTTCTTGTCTATTTAACATCTGTTGATCATTGGTAATAAGAACGTTTTCATTATTAACTTGAGATCAAGACGAACTATGCCATCATCATCACACCTTGACTGTAATAGTGCGACCCCATGAAACACTATGAAACACTATGAAACACCATCAACTATTACCATTCGATGGAAAAAAGATGTTTATGCTATTGATTATCTGATTATAAAAGATTTTTTCTCAATTATTTATATATTAAACATTAAAAATTATATGGATTTGTTTCGCAATTGATAAAACAATAAAATAAAGAAGGCCGGCGACGTTAAGCAAAATTCTAAAAATGAAGTATAATTTTCATTGATTTTCTCTTCCTGTCTCTCTCTCTCTTTCTCTGTTTCTCTCTGTTTCTCTCTCTTATTACTCTTGAAAATAAAAGAAATTATTCCCAATGTTCCCGAATAAATGGAGAATTTTTTACCACATCACACGCACGCACACACGTGCCTAAGTATCTCTTTCGCGTGTTTTTATCTCGACAAATAAATATTGTCTCTGTAAACGAAAAAAAAAAACAAAAAGAAAGAAATGAAAAACAGAAGAGAAAATAGAAAAAAAAGATAATAGAAAGTGGGAATCCGCCCTCCCCCTTCCCAAAAAAGTTAAACAATTACAGCTCGTATTTTACCGAAAAAGATTCGTCTTCTTATTATTATTTTCGCAACATCAAGGGGAGAATGTATCGAATTTGTTAAAGTTGAATCAAAGAAGAGGCAAAGGTAGCAGATATTTTAAGAAACGTTCATTTGTGACGTAAAGCAAGAATCGACTTGAAGATATTCAATCGTTCAAATGATATGCTTACCGAAATAAACCGATCAAACTTGTCCATGTAGCTAGGTACTCCTTTGTAGGATTAATTGAAACTTTAGCGAAACGTCGAGTATGAATTATTCGATTTAACGAGGCATTAGGTTGAACAGTTACTTGTTTTGCTTCCTATGTACATATGTATATATTTCGAAATTCTCTTTATCCCTCTCTCTCTCTCTCTCTCTCTCTCTCTCTCTCTCTCTCTCTCTCTCTCTCTCTCTCTCTCTCTCTTACTTCTTGATTATAATATAATATGCCCAATCCACCCGAAAATATCATAAATTAAAATAACGTCATACGAATTATTAAGATGCTTCGTTAAAATGTTCAATAGATGATGGTTTATCTCATAATCAATATTTAACACAACTGATCAAGGTTTAACACAGCTACGTTAACATTGTATATCACTTAGTGTATAAGTTTGGAAACCTATTGGATTATCGTTCATCATTAACTTCCCTAAATTAGAGTTATATATAGACAGAAAGTACGGTATGTATTATACGAGGGAGAGCATTTATGGGTCAGCTTGATGATTGAATCCGTACATGCATCAAAATTCTGATCATGAATCGTCACTGTACAGTATTATTCAATGTCAGAATTCTGTGTCTTCTAATGTCACTTACGATAAAATGAAGTAAAAAATTTTTTTTGATATTATATCGTTCGTTCAGATTGGAAAAAAGAAATAGAAAAACCGGAAAAAGAAACAATACAAAAAAGAAAAAAAGAAAGAAACGAGAAAAACACTCTCAATGTTATTTTATATCCCCTATATATTTTTAATTTAAATTTCAATGCGTATAAAAGAAAAAGAAAGATTCTTTTTATCTATCTGTACGAAGCGTAGAAAATATTGTAAAGTACATAAATATATAAGTGATGGATTTCATTACAGTACTTCTTCATTATACTCTGTAGTCACATATATGCGTGTATATATGCGTGTGTACACACACACACACATGCACGCACATATACACGAACTTCAACTTTTAAAAAATGTATGCGTCTACATGTAAAATATCGAGAAAATCTGATTTAGCATGCAAGTTTTGAAATAAATTGAACTATCCTCTCTCATCTATTTTCTTAAATTAGATAGATAGATGGATAGATAGATAGAGAGAGAGCAGAGAGAGAGAGAGAGAGAGAGAGAGAGAGAGAGAGAGAGAAAGAGAAAAAGAGAGAGAGAGAGAGAGAAAGAGAGAGAAACAGAGAGAAAGAGAAAGAGAGAGAGAAAGAGAGAGAAACAGAGAGAAAGAGAGAGAAAGAGGGAAAGAATATGGTAGTTACATTGCTTTAAAAATCGATAAAATTTTCTCAAAGAATTAATTGGAGATGATAAGACAAATTGTTCATTGTAAACTCTTAGTTCTTACCCTTAGTCCTACCCTTAGTTACTACCCCTTAAATTCTTACGGCAAATTACTTTACTTAAAACTGTAATAACTAGTTAACTTGTTATCAAGTAATATTTATCTTGCTCATAATAACCATCAGAAATTGAAGAAAGAGAGAGAAAGAGACAGAAAGGAAGAAGGAATGAATGAAGAAATTTTTCGAATCGGAATGAAATTTAAATTCCTAAAAAGAAAAATTTGTTTACCGTTACCACTTTAAATATAATAGTTCTTTATCCTAAATGAACATTTCCTGTAATAGAGCGATATCATATCTCTATTAATATATAAAGCAAAATTAGCGAATTTTGAAACTACTGTGAATTAGAACAGATTTTGCAGCGATTCGATGACCAGTTTATGACGTACGCGTACGTAAGTTATGTGTTATGTATACATATATCATGTATATATGTATACATGTGTGTACATTACTCTTGTTTGAAGTTTACTAAACAGCAGTAGGTTTGCTATTACGTAGAAGGAATTAGATATAGGACAAAAGCTTCCTGTGTTATTTAAGAGTATTGAATCCAACAGATACAGAAAGAGAGACAAAGAAAGAGAGAGATAGAGATAGGGATAGAGACAGATAGATGGATAGATAGATAGATAGATAGATAGATAGATAGATAGAGAAAGAGACAAAGAGATAGAGAGAGAACATTTCATCTTTAGAAAGAAATATTATTTTATATATCATTTCTTTACGATATTGGAAAAGAAAAAAAAGTATATATATCAGATATATTATTGTAAATATATATTATATAGTTACATACAGATAAATATATATATTATATATCACAGTATATATCGTAATTAAAGAGAGCAATGCAGAGAGAGAGAGAGAGAGAGAGAGAGAGAGACGGGTCAGAGATAACGAAACAAAGGACGGAAGATGGATCGATAGAGCGAAACAGAGAGAACAGAAATATAATGTAGGTTATTTTTAGAACGCATATCCCTTCTTTCATTTCTTTATGATATTAAATGGAAACAGACAAAAATACATATATATTCCACTATAAAAAAGAAAGAGATTTATAGACACCTGTTGTCTTTCCTTTAAAATAAACAGAGTGAAACAATTGGAATATTGAAATGACACGGTTGCTGTAAAAGTTAGGGATCGCTCTCCGTAGGGACACGTCACTCTTTGTGGTCTCTGATTTCCCTTACCTGTCACTCTTTCTTTCTATCTTCCTTTCACTTTCTCTCTTTTTATTTCTATCTATCTCTATCCCTATCTCTATCTTTGTCTCTTTATCGTTTTCTACATTACTCATTCTACAATCTAACATATAATTTAATTCCTGAGAGTTAACCGCAGGAAAAGGTATCCTGTGATATCTAGATAAAGGGAAGATCGGTGACCGAGGTGAGAAACAGAAAGAGAATATCGATTTTGTGACAGAAAATCGATCTGAGAAGGTGATTTATAAGCATTTCTTTCTTTCTTTATTTCCTTCTTTCTTTTTTTCTCTCCCTTTATTTTTCATTTCATCTCTTTTCTTCTCTGCCTCATTATGTCTTTCGATTACATTTGAAAAGTATATTAAATAAAAAAGTCTGAAAGCTTGTCGATTAAAAAAATGTTTCTTTTAACATTTGCATATAAAGTTTCGATGCAAATCGAAAATGAATCGCATGTGGTAAATCTAGTTCGGAAACTTTCCTCGAAGATTTAAAAGTCGAAGCAAGCGATTAAAAGTTGTTGACTCGGCTTGATCATTAAAGAAAAGAATATTAATAAAGAAAGAAAAAAAGAGAAGAAAGGAAAGAAAAAGAAAGAAAGAAAGGAAGAAAACAGAGTATGTGCCTGTCTAAAAAAAGATTTCTTCTGTCTTCTTTCTTTTCCTTCACTTCTTCTCTGACTTTTCTATTTTTTTGGTAGAGCAGATGTGATAAAATGTGTCGAAAGAATCTCATTTATACCGAAACGATCGGACGTCATCAAATATTCGCCTGCATGGAATATTTTATTGTCAACGTCGACATTAGTTCCTATTAATTTTTCGTTTTTCTCCGTATTTTTTCTTTCTCCGTATGTTTTTATCTTCTTATTTTTCCCTTTGTCTCTTGTCTTTTCTTTTCCTTCCGTTTTTTTCTCTTATTGTTCTCGTTATTCCCTTCTTTCTTTCTTTTTTTTTTTCCCTTTTTTTCAACATGTCTTCAAATGCTTAATTAAAACGCATCGATTCATTTTCATTTAATTTTGTTCGATATTACGTATAACTTTCCGATAGAGACAGAATCAGTGATTATGACGAATAAGTATATTATATTGTCGAAATAGTTGGACGAACATAATTAATGAAATATTCGAATGATAGATAGAACGAATTAATTAATTGAAAAACAAAAGTACATACTTATTCAATTAAGCAGCTAATCATGACCTCGTTTTTACGTTCACCTTTCATTCCCTTCCTTTTATTATTTTAAATTGATCGATGAAGCTACTGCTTTCAGTGTTGTTGTTTTTAATAAAAACTTTCTTATTTCTATTACGATGTGATAACCATCGTTATTATTCAATATTGAGAATGACCTAATTAAAAAAATGAGGACATTCTAATAAATCCAAATATCTTTTTATTATGAATCTGATGGTTTGCTTCGAAATATTAATTCGATAAAATTTTTTCAAGGATTTGACGAATCTTATAGTTTCTCCGTGATGGAATAATATCGAAATAATTTGACGAGTAATAATAAATTCATCAAGATAAGAATCATGGTGAACTTTCAAAAGCGCTTGTCATGTCTTATCGATCAATATTTCTCTCTCCCTCTCTATCTCTCTCCCACTCTACCACTCTCTCTCTCCCTTCCTCTCTCTCCCTCTCTCTCTCCCTCTCTCTCTCTCCCTCTCTCTCTCTCTTTCTCTCTCTCTCTCTTTCCTTCTATTTTCTATAATTTTTCTTTCTCAAGGATACCCTTTAGCCCTTTCTTGTATTTTCCATTCACTCTCAAGTACAATTCATATGTTCCGGATTATTTTTTACGTCGTAATTATGAGAATATATGCTGGATGTTCAACAACGAAGATACGACGATACGATAATGACGATTACGACTACGACTACGACTACGACGACGACGACGACAATGAGTTTCCTTTAAATTGAAATACGTGGGCGAAAGCGGATGAAAAGGAAGAAGAAGATAAGGAAAGGAGGAAAGAAAAAAAAAGAAAGAAAAAAAAAAGAAAAAAAAGAGAAGAAAAGAAATGGAAGAAAGAGCTTATCGTTCTGCCTATAAATTTTATCGATATAAAATCGTTTATAAAAGCGATGACGTCTTCGTAAGAAGCAAATATCGAAACATACACGTACGTACGTATGTAACAGTATTATACATTGAACAGATTAAAAGTAAATTAGAATAAATAAAGATAATCGAAAAAAAAGAAATTAATGAAAAATCATGTACAAACTATGATAATATATAATTTAATTGGAAAAATCGAACGATGTGTGATTTCATTATTTATTCCGTTCCGTATTGATCTGCGTTATATATATATGTATGTACGTATAGATTAGTAATTGAAAAAGTGTTGGAGTTACTTTCATATTAATTAATCAGTACTTATAGGTCTACAATTACAAAATTAAGTCCGATAACCGAACTATCAAAATATCAATTAATAATTAAGCTTTCATTTCGTTTTGTACAACGAAAATAGAAAAAAAGTAAATTTTATAAACAACAGATATTCAAATAACGAATCTCTTTTGAAAATTTTATCTAAAAAAATTAATACCATTTATATCTAATAAACAATATTATTTTATTGCCGAAACCTTACATATGTGTGTATATATATATATATATATATATATATTAAAAAAAATATATATATCCATATATATAACATATATATACATACATATATGTGTATATATATATTTTTTAAATATATATATATATATATATACACATATATGTATGTATATATATGTTATATATATGGATATATATATCCATAGATATGAAATATATAAATGTAAAAAATTGTCAATGTTGATCTTATCTACATTTAGAACACGTATTGAACGAAACACAGTAACGAATACATTTTTTTATAAATTTACCTCGCCTTTCGATTAAATGCTGTTCTTTTTTTCCTTTTTTTTAGCGTTGTTTTGGTTTTTTTTTATTTATTTTTGTACTCCAATCGACACGAAATATCGAGAGAAGAGAACGTTCGTTCGTTCGTTTATTGAACTGACACGAGAAGATGACGATAACATGTACGTTCTTGTTATTAATCAATATATGAGCGTTGTAAAATTTAATGTGTAAGAGGAAAGAAAGAGGTTAATGAAATAAAATAAAAATTAAACAAAAGAAAAGGAATAAAAAGGAAAAGAAAGGAAATATCTAGGAAGACCTAAAATATTGAAACAGTATCTCTGTTGGTAGTTATCTTTTATCGTTTCGTGGAAAAGACGAGTTTGACGTTCACAAATATACGGCACACGTACAAACATATACAGACATATGTGAATCCTATGCAAATGTATCATTCAACGAAGTGCAAGCGTTCATCTACGTTGGTTACGTGTTGCTTAGCAACAAACCATGCGAACGCACACGATCAAACAAGCGTATCGTATAAATTTTTTTCTGTTTCTTCTTTTTTTTTCACGTTTTCAAGAGGATGGCCAAATTACCGAAAACTGCGTAATACGTGTAAATCCCTCAATTTTGTTCAACGGAACATGTAATGCGACAATTTGTAACAGTTTTATATACTTCACGCATCAGTTCATATATTGGTGTAATAATGAATTTAAGTAAAGCAAGAGAAAATGGAACGTGAATATCTGTTCTTTTCTCTACGTATTGCGTTATTGCTTTGTTGTTTTTTATTTTTGCATTATTTTACGTTGCATTAATTATTTAGGTTTCATTCCAAACGTTATTATACTGTCCGATAACATTATGTATTATTAGATGTACTAATTGTCTGATCATTTATGTAGAACTTGCGTGACATATATACGTTATGACGTTACTTTGCAATAATTTAAAAAATTAATCCGTACATCTATGTAAGATTATTCGTACTGTCATACTTTTGTTGATTACGGATATGATAAGATTAACGTAACACGAATGTTCTCATTGATATATTTATTTGATTATACATATACATATATATATATATTTCATTCTATAATAATATAGAATGTATATATAAATGTTTCTATTTAAATACACAACATTATTATGTTATAAATAAATTATATAATTTTGATCATATTTATATTATATATAAATATACTTATTATATATTCGTATGATAATTTGGTTTATTATTTCTCAGAAATTTAAGTAGGACTTCCTTCCGATGGATGAAAACAAAGAAGATTTATAATCGTCCATTAATTTCTATTCAGAAATCAAGATTTGAAATTTCGACGAATTTAATCACTGGTAATCATGAGAGGAAAATGAATTCTATTAATCGTTGCATTTTTTCGACATCAATCGACGGATTTTAGTAATTATTAATTTATTACTCATTTCGTCGAACATTGAAATTCGATTAAACGTTTATTTGAATCGACTTAACAAGGGCTATTAAGTACGATTGAAGAAAATATCGAATATCGATCCAATGAAAATGTAATTTAATTAATTGCGCAGATATTTCGTAAATGATTTTAATTATTAACTATGATTAACTTAGATATCATCTATCATATATATATGTATATGTAAATCTTAAAGAATAATCTTGGCCAATAAGTAACGTGAAAATGTTTAATAGTTTATATTTAAATAAATAACATTATAGCATTTTTTCATATTTAAGGAAATTTTTAATATTTTATATTTAGATGTATTTATGTATGTATATGTATGTAAAAGAATATTTGTAATATCTACAATGAATAACATTATAGAGAGTATTTTATAAATATGCATATTTAAATATAATGATATCAATATTTATATAAATTATTATCTTAAAAATATAATGTTATTACGGAAATACTTTTCTTCCGATTGAAATGAAATAGGCGGAAAAATTGTGTAACTTTTGAAAGGATCCAAAGTTATTTAGATTCCAATTGTTATTTAGCAATATAATACTTTGATAATAAATCCATTGAGATGAGTTTAACAATGGCCTTTCAATGAAAAGACAATATGATTAAATAAGAAGACGATTGTGATTCTGAGCAGAAAATCTTCAAGGTATCGAAGATGCAACAGGCTGCAGACTTAAATATACGCTTGCTCCAACGAAAAGAGCTAGCAAAGTGAATTATTCGTTGAGTGTTTCAAAGAAAGAGTAAGAAAGAGAAGTTAGGCATTAATAATCGTTATTAAAAAGTATACTTACCGAATCTTCTCTTTTTAGGAAATGAAACTTATTAAATTTTACGGATTTTCACGTTGAAAAGTAAATTTTATGGTAGGCTACCAAATATTACAAGTCTAAATTGCATAGAGTGCGATGTACTGATTGCATAAATAGTATTATTTGACATAATTTATTGCTTATATTGTTATTGTTAATATTTTTTATTTTTAATTATACTTGAATTATAATATATATTAATTGTAATATATTTTTTGTGGAATAATTTAAGTTTCTTTTTATTAAAAGTCATGAAAATTGTTTAATCATTTAATTATTTAATTAATTTTTAAAAAATATATCAAATTAATTTTATTATTGAAACATTGTTTATAACAAATTATTAATTATTAACAAAATGTTTAAAGAATGGAGAAAATTTTGTCATTTGAAATGGCTTTCGATTCAAGTTGCTACGATTTTTAGTTCCGGAAATATACCCATGTAAATGAAAGACGTAGTTGTTATATAGAAAAAAATTTTTTCGGTAAGAAAGTAATTTGTTAATATAAATTATTTACTAATTGATGACATTTTATTAATTTATCGACATCTGAATTCTCGTCTTTGTCAAAATAAGACGACTATTTTTCGTAAGAATTTGTTTATAAAAATTGTTTATAACAAATTGTTAATTATTAACAATATATTTGAAAAATAGAGAAAATTATGTCATTTCTAATGGCTTCCGATTCACGTTACTACGATGTTTCGTTTCGGAAATATTCACATGCAAATGAAAGACTTGGTTTTTAGTTATACAGAAAAAATTTTTTTCGCTAAAAGAGTGATTTCTTTATATAAATTAATTATTATTTTATGTAATTTTATAAATCTATCGAAATCTGAATTTCCTTCTTTGTCAAAATAAGATAATTATGTTTCGTAAGAATTTGTTTATAAAAATTGTGTATAACAATTTGTTATTTATTAACAATATATTTAGAAAATAGAGAAAATTTTGTCCTTTAGAATGGCTTTCGAATGAAGCTTCTACGATTTCTCGTTTCGGAAATATTCACATGCAAATGAAAGACGTGGTTTTTAGTCATGTAGAAAAAAATATCTTCGCGAAAAAAGTGCTTTCTTTATATAAATTAATTATTATATTATGTAATTTTAAAAATCTATCGAAATCTGAATTTCCTTCTTTGTCAAAATAAGATAATTATGTTTCGTAAGAATTTGTTTATAACAATTGTGTATAACAATTTGTTATTTATTAACAATATATTTAAAAAATAGAGAAAATTTTGTCATTTAGAATGCCTTTCGAATCAAGCTTCTACGATTTTTAGTTTCGGAAATATTCACTTGCAAATAAAAGACTTGGTTTTTAATTATATGGAAAAAATTTCTTCGCTAAAAAGTGATTTCTTTATATAAATTAATTATTATTTTATGTAATTTTATAAATCTATCGAAATCTGAATTTCCTTCTTTGTCAAAATAAGATAATTATGTTTCGTAAGAATTTGTTTATAAAATTGTGTATAACAATTTGTTATTTATTAACAATATATTTAAAAAATAGAGGAAATTTTGTCATTCAGAATGGCTTTCGAATCAAGCTTCTACGATTTTTCGTTTCGGAAATATTCACATGCAAATAAAAGACTTGGTTTTTAGTTATAAGGAAAAAAATTTCTTCTCTAAAAAGTGATTTCTTTATATAAATTAATTATTATTTTATGTAATTTTATAAATCTATCAATATCTGAATTTCCTTCTTTGTTAAAATAAGATAATTATGTTTCGTAAGAATTTGTTTATAAAAATTGTGTATAACAATTTGTTATTTATTAACAATATATTTAAAAAATAGAGAAAATTTTGTCCTTTAAAATGGCTTTCGAATCAAGCTTCTACGATTTTTCGTTTCGGAAATATTCACATGCAAATATAAGACGTGGTTTTTAGTCATGTAGAAATAAATTTCTTCGCTAAAAAAGTGCTTTCTTTATATAAATTAATTATTATTTTATGTAATTTTATAAATCTATCGAAATCTGAATTTCCTTCTTTGTCAAAATAAGATAATTATGTTTCGTAAGAATTTGTTTATAAAAATTGTGTATAACAATTTGTTATTTATTAACAATATAATTAAAAAATAGAGAAAATTTTGTCCTTTAGAATGGCTTTCGAATCAAGCTTCTACGATTTTTCGTTCCGGAAATATTCACATGCAAATATAAGACGTGGTTTTTAAGCATGTAGAAACAAATTTCATCGCTAAAAAAGTGCTTTCTTTATATAAATTAATTATTATTTTATGTAATTTTATAAATCTATCGAAATCTGAATTTCCTTCTTTGTCAAAATAAGATAATTATGTTTCGTAAGAATTTGTTTATAACAATTGTGTATAACAATTTGTTATTTATTAACAATATAATTAAAAAATAGAGGAAATTTTGTCATTCAGAATGGCTTTCGAATCAAGCTTCTACGATTTTTAGTTTCGGAAATATTCACATGCGAATAAAAGACGTGGTTTTTAATTATACAGAAAAAAATATCTTCGCGAAAAAAGTGCTTTCTTTATATAAATTAATTATTATATTATGTAATTTTAAAAATCTATCGAAATCTGAATTTCCTTCTTTGTCAAAATAAGATAATTATGTTTCGTAAGAATTTGTTTATAACAATTGTGTATAACAATTTGTTATTTATTAACAATATATTTAAAAAATAGAGAAAATTTTGTCATTTAGAATGGCTTTCGAATCAAGCTTCTACGATTTTTAGTTTCGGAAATATTCACTTGCTAATAAAAGACTTGGTTTTTAATTATATGGAAAAAATTTCTTCGCTAAAAAGTGATTTCTTTATATAAATTAATTATTATTTTATGTAATTTTATAAATCTATCGAAATCTGAATTTCCTTCTTTGTCAAAATAAGATAATTATGTTTCGTAAGAATTTGTTTATAAAATTGTGTATAACAATTTGTTATTTATTAACAATATATTTAAAAAATAGAGAAAATTTTGTCATTTAGAATAGCTTTCGAATCAAGCTTCTACGATTTTTAGTTTCGGAAATATTCACATGCAAATAGAAGACGTGGTTTTTAGTCATGTAGAAAAAAATTTCTTTGCTAAAAAAGTGATTTCTTTATATAAATTAATTATTATTTTGTAATTTTATAAATCTATCAAAATCTGAGTTTCCTTCTTTGTCAAAATAAGATAATTATATTTCGTAAGAATTTGTTTATAAAAACTATCTATAAGAAATTGTTAATTATTAACAATATGTTTAAAAAAATAGAGAAAATTTTGTCATTTGAAATGGCAGTCGAACCACGTTTCTACGATCTTTCGTTCCGGAAATATTCCCATGTAAATGAAAGACTTGGTTCTGTTATATAAAAAAAAATTTTTTCGGTAAAAAAGTAATTTATTTTGATAAATTATTTCTTATTTAATGTAATTGTATAAATCTATCGAAATCTGAGTTTCCGTCTTTGTCAAAATAAGATGATTATATTTCGTAAGAATTTGTTTATGAAAATTATGTTTAACAAATTGTTAATTATTAACAATATGTTTACAAAAATAGAGAGAATTTTGTCGTTTGCAATGGCTTTCGAATGAAGTTTCTACGATTGTTAGTTTCGGAAATATTCACATGCAAATAAAAGACTTGGTTTTTAGTTATATGGAAAAAATTTCTTCGCTAAAAAGTGATTTCTTTATATAAATTAATTATTATTTTATGTAATTTTATAAATCTATCGAAATCTGAGTTTCCGTCTTTGTCAAAATAAGATGATTATATTTCGTAAGAATTTGTTTATGAAAATTATGTTTAACAAATTGTTAATTATTAACAATATGTTTACAAAAATAGAGAAAATTTTGTCGTTTGCAATGGCTTTCGAATGAAGTTTCTACGATTGTTAGTTTCGGAAATATTCACATGCAAATAAAAGACTTGGTTTTTAATTATATGGAAAAAATTTCTTCGCTAAAAAGTGATTTCTTTATATAAATTAATTATTATTTTATGTAATTTTATAAATCTATCGAAATCTGAGTTTCCGTCTTTGTCAAAATAAGATGATTATGTTTCGTAAGAATTTGTTTATAAAAACTATGTATAACAAATTGTTAATTATTAACAATATGTTTAAAAACATAGATAATATTTTGTCGTTTAAAATGGCTTTCGAATCAAGCTTCTACGATTTTTCGTTCCGGAAATATTCCCATGTAAATGAGAAACGTGATTATTAGTCATGGAGAAAAAAATTTCTTCGTTAAAAAAGTAATTTGTTTATATAAATTATTTATTATTTAATGTAATTGTATAAATCTATCTAAATCTGAATTTCCTTCTTTGTCAAAATAAGATGATTAAATTTTGTAAGAATTTGTTTATAAAAATTATATATAACAAATTGTTAATTATTAACAATATGTTTAAGAAAATTGAGAAAATTTTGTCTTTTAAAATGGCTTTCGAATCAAGCTTCTACGATTTTTAATTCCGGATATATTCCCATGCCAGAGGGGAAATATATTTGGGATGGTTCACTGACCTATATAATTTCGTCCAAATTAGCTTAGTAACACACTGACCTATATACTCTCATTCAAGTTAGCTGGGTAACACACTGACCTATATAAATTCGAAGAATTAAGAAGGTCTTACTATACTACCACTACTACTACAATACACTATTAATATTGTACTACACAGACGTATCATACGAATTATGAATGAAAATCTTTGGAAGTCGATATCTTCGGAACGAGAAGTCGTAGAGACTTGAAATAAATATTGTTTTCAAGAATTTTTTATTCTTTATTTATTTAAACAATTCATTATTGTTATAATAAAATCAATTTTGTTAATAATTTTTAGAATTGAATTTTTTCTTTTGATTGGTCATTTGGAACGGAAAGTCGTAGAAACTTGGAACAAATTTTGTTTTCTAGCATTGTTTATTCTTTGTTTATTTAAATAATGCAATAATATCTCTTTAATAAAATCGATTTTCATGTTATTTTTATAATTGAATTATTTTCTTTTCCCTCGTAAGAACGGCTTGATCATGATGAAATCATTTAAAACTTTTACTAGAATTATATAAATAATTAAACGATATAAAATTTCTAAAGAAAAAAGAAAGGCCTCCAAATCATATGTAAAAGAATTAATAAAATATTCATTCATAAGAAAATAGAATTTTTTGATAGAATAAATGAATCGATAAATAGTTTTGATCCATGATGAATTGGATAAACTGAGTGGTTCTTTAGGGTCGAAAATCGGTTCAACGTGACGCATTAACAACATAAATTTTTATAAGTTTGCGATGTTCCGCCTATAGGGTAGAGAAGAAAGTTGAGAACCAGCAGATGGAGTAGACCGGTGGAGAGAGTAACGAATTATTGACGTAAGGCCATGTATTCCCTCATACGTTGCTAGACTATATACCATATATAGACGAATATACAACATTATTATGACTCTCTCATTCTATATGTTAGAAAACGTTGATTATATTTACAATAGGTTGCAATTGAAAACGTTAAAAAAGAGAAAGAGAGAGAGAGAAAGAAAGAGTCATAACGTAAATGATCTTAATATTTGCACAAAGATAATTTTTTTCCTTTTTTTTATACGTAGTACAGTATATGTGTATTTTTAAATCTCTGCAAATACGTTTATAAAAAAAAAAAGATGAAAAAATATTTCGATATTGGAGTTTTATAAAATTTAATAACTTTTTCTATTAATCGGAGAAATTAACGTGACGTATAAAATATTTAAAGAATTATATCTATATATATATATATATGTTATATATATAATTCCTTTTGCAGATACGAGAGATAGTAAAATAAAACGATTTTTTATAGTACAGGATGGACCAAAAGTTCATAGTTGACTTTAAATGTCAATGCTTTCTTTCCGAAGCTTTCTACAAAAAAGAAGAAAAAAGAAAGGAATTGTTAGTCTAGAAAGTTAATTATTAATCGTATGAGAGAAAATAAATCGATCTAAAACATTTCGGAAAAGAAGTAATTAATTTTTTAAATCACTTAAAACATTTTGATTTTCTATCCTTTTTGTACCTCTCATGCATATATATATAATCCTTTTTTTGAAAAACTAATTTTTGTAAATCTACTTTCTACGGATTCTTCACAATTTCTAAATTCAATTAAGGAAAAAGTAATTCTACGTTTCGAAGGTAACGATATTATAAATAACAATATCACAAAATATACATTTAAGAAGCATTTAATTGTTCAGATGTTAATACACAGTATACATTTTTTTTTACAAATATAGAGTTAATTTAATCAATACATAAGTTTGTTGCTGAATGATGTATTATTTGATATAAGACTTTGTTGAAGAAAGAAAACGATAAAAGTGTAAAGGAATGAATTGAAATAGCAGAAATATTGGAAGCCTAAGAGAATTGTTACGATAAAGACTTTTTAATATAGTTAGACTATAAGAATAGAATCGTTAGCGTTAGAATCGATTATATCCCTTTTGTGGGATGAGACAGTGCACGTGTACGAGAGAAAGCTTGAGTTTCACGCGATACAAATTACTCTAGCATGCTTCCTATTCATTCCTTTACATAGATATAATATAGATACATACGATTGTATGTATATATGCGCTAGTGTGCGCGAATAAGTGAGAATATGTAACACGTAAAGTATACTACGTTCGAGCAAGGACTGCTATTTCTTCTATTATTCTATGTTGACCACTTATTAAAGCTCACGGTAGTGAGATATCAAGAAACAATGACTTCCTTATACATGTATATATGTATATATATATATATATTATATATGATTCAAATCGCCGAAAATGATAATGACAGTAATAATAATACTAATAACAATCATATATAAATATATATGTATATATAGATATATAAAAGTGAAATTAACAATATAGTAATAATTGTAATAATGATAATTATTATTATTATAAGAATAATAATAGATAGATATAAGTGAAATTAATGATGTAATAATAACGATGATGATGACGATATTGTACATATAGAGATATAGATAGGTGTATATATGCACACTGACACATCTATATATGTAATTATACACGTAAGTAAAATGGACCATTTGATCATAATAACTTTGTCAATCCTTGTCGAAATTATTAACTGTAATATATGTGAAATATTCGAAAAGTTTTTCTTACAATTCTCTCTCCCTTTCTCTCTGTTATTCAAGTAACTCAAATTGTCGGTGCAACTCTAGTATTTAAGTAGTTCCACTCAGTGAACGATCGAAAGGGAAACTCATCTACAATTCATGAGAAAATGGACAGAGAGAGAGAGATCAAAACTATGCGAAAAGTCAGAAACACGTACGCTACCTATATGTATATGTATATGTGTATATGTATATGTTTTGTTACTAAGAACAATCTTAGTACATTATATCATATTGTTATATCTTTTTGACATTTATTTACTGTTTTCACGCATCAAGTCCCTCACGCAACACAAGTAAAGAAAATCAGGAGAATCGTAAAATGTCTACTGTTGGATACTAGTTAAAGTTTTCGTTACCATTTTAAGATTATCACATTTAATCAGTTTTATTATTGTCTCCACAGTTATATCACTAATATTTCGCGTTTTCACTTAATATTATAACTTAATATTTATAACTTTATATGTACACCGTCTGTCTAAAATGTTCCCAGACTAAATTAATGAAAAATAGAGAAAAACTATAATGACAGTTTTAATCTTTCAATTATTTTACGGTCTCTTCTCTTCTCTTCTCTTGAATCACGCGTACGTAACATCCAGATAACCATGTGAAACTGTCCAAAAAGCCTCTTTTTTTTGGACGTTGTTTAACTCGTATGTCACATTGGCTTGAATATCCGTTATATCGTCAAAGCGTTGATCCTTCATATGAATTTTTGTTTTAGGGAACAAAAAAAGTCACTCGATGCCAAATCGGATCAATATGGATGGTTGAGTAGTAGTACTTGTTTCTGTGTGCAATCGTGTGAGCGGAAGCATTATCGTTGTAGCAAGAAGAAATCCCTCTTCTTTTATTGTTGCCGACGAACCCTCTGAATCCTCTTACACAATCGATCCAACATCCAAATAATACTGGAAATGTGCGGTAGTACCCATGGGAATAAATTGCTTGTGGAGAGTGCCGTGAACGTCAAGAAAAGCGATGATTATTGTCTTCATTTTCGATTTTGTCTTTCTTCGATCTTTGCACATCATGAAAAAGCCATTCTGCAGTTTATTGTTTGTTGCTAACAACCAAGTCTCGTCACCCGTGATGATTTTTTCCAGAAAAGAATTGCCTGCTTTCTTTTCCTTTTTTTTTTCCCCATTTGCGACAATTTCATTGAAGTCGTGACAAGTATCCACACGCGTATTGGACGTTTTGTTTGGAAGACAAGATGCGTGGAACAACTTTGTACACTTTTCTCTTCTTCAAATCATTCCAGAGAATATCCTGAACGCGATTTAGGGATGTTTAGTTCTTCTGTGATACCTGTTGCATGCGAGATTATAGTTGGTTTTCAAAGTATCACGAATTTTTCCCATGTTTTCGTCGGGTGGACTTAAGGTGCGACTCTCTCAATCCTTTCATTGTCCTCGAGCGATACTTGTTCTTCTATAAAATGATTAAACCACTCAAAAACTCGTGCAGAACTTAAACGATTATTGCCGTAAGCGTTTTTCATGGACTTGAATGTCTTCGTAGCTGTTTTACCAAGTAAAACGTGAAATCGGATTACTGCTTGTTGCTCCATTAGAATCTGTGACAATACGTTGATACACTTCGATCGCAGATCCCTTATTGTTTGCTGACAATAGACCGATAAAATCCACACCTGTTATTTAGAGTTGTTGGTTTAGGACGTTACTGTTAAGGTCGTTTAAACGCAAGAAATAAGATCAGTCTCGGAATGTTTTTGACAGACGGCGTATATATACGCTTTTGTGCGATTTTTGTGCGTGTTTTTTTACGTCCATTTGTGCATATTTTTGTGCGTATTTCTTCGCGTATTCTTTTGCATTGTTTGTGCGTATTTCTTCGTGTATTCTTTTGCATTGTTTGTGCGTATTTCTTCGTGTATTCTTTTGCATTGTTTGTGCATATTTTTTTTTGCGCATTTTTGTGCGTATTTTTGTGCGTATGTTTTGCGTATTGTTTTGCGTATTTTTGTGCGTATTTTTTTGCGTGTTTTTGTGCGTATTTAATGTGCGTATGTTTCTCTTTTGCAGGTACTATTGACTTTATTATTTCACATGTTTCTCACCCGTAATTTTTATTTATTTTTCTTATATAACTATACTTAATAGATAATTTTCACTTAATATTTATTATGTTTCACACCCGTAATTTTTTTATATCTTTTTTTTATAACTATACTTAATCGATAAGATTCACTTAATATTTATTATGTTTCTCATTTGTAGTCTTTATGTTTCTTTTATATAACTATACTTAACAGATAATATTCACTTAATATTTATTATGTTTCTCATATGTAGGCCTTGTATTTTTTTAATATATCTATACTTAATCGATAAGATTCACTTCATATTTATTATGTTTCTAATATGTAAGCTTTATATTTTTTTTATATATCTATACTTAATCGATAATATTCACTTAATATTTATTATGTTTCTCATATGTAGGCCTTGTATTTTTTTAATATATCTATACTTAATCGATAAGATTCACTCCATATTTATTATGTTTCTCATATGTAGGCTTTATATTTTTTTTATATATCTATACTTAATCGATAAGATTCACTTAATATTTATTATGTTTCTCATTTGTAGTCTTTATATTTCTTTTATATAACTATACTTAACAGATAATATTCACTTAATATTTATTATGTTTCTCATTTGTAGGCTTTATATTTTTTTTATATATCTATACTTAATAGATAATATTCACTTAATATTTATTATGTTACCCACCCGTAATTTTTTTATATCTTTTTTTTATAACTATACTTAATCGATAAGATTCACTTAATATTTATTATGTTTCTCATTTGTAGTCTTTATGTTTCTTTTATATAACTATACTTAACAGATAATATTCACTTAATATTTATTATGTTTCTCATTTGTAGGCTTTATATTTTTTTTATATATCTATACTTAATAGATAATGTTCACTTAATATTTATTATGTTTCTCATCCGTAATTTTTATATTTTTTTTTTTTTTTTTTTTATATCTATACTTAATAGATAATATTCACTTAATATTTATTATGTTTCTCACTCTTAATTTTTATATATTTTTTATATATAACTATACTTAATAGATAATATTTATTTAATATTTAATATCTTTCTCATCCGTAATTTTTATATTTTTTTTTTTTTTTTCTTTTTTTATATATCTATACTTAATAGATAATATTCACTTAATATTTATTATGTTTCTCACTCGTTATTTTTATATTTTTTTTTATATAACTATACTTAATAGATAATTTATTTTTTATTCATTTGTGCATTGAATGTTATTTATATCATATATATATCATTTATTTTATATTATATATGTATCTATCGTAAGTATTATATATTATAATCTACTAATATATTAATTTCTATAACTTGACATAATGATCTGTATTATGATATTAAACAATACCATATAACTTTTAACATAATATAATATTATGATATAATTACGTAACAATATAATATTAATTTGTATCAATTATTAAAAATACATTACGATAAAAGTCAAAAAATTATTGGAAAAATTAATCATACTTTCATATTTTATATATGACGACGATATTAACTTAGAAAAAAGAAAGAAAGACGATATTTAAACAAATTGTACGTAACATTAACTTTCATCTTTTTACATAAAAGAGAATAAAATAATGATCGATTTTGCCGTGGATGTTTCCTACCAAATAATACTTCCTACCAAATAATACTCGAACTAGTCGAAAAACCAAAACCGTAAGCGCCATTAAGAGATAACATATAAATCTTTTAGTTCGTGCCAAACCGAAATGTTTTCTCTTAAAATCTTTTGCAAGATATTTGAACAAAATTTAAAAAAAAGGAAAGGTATTATTTTTTTTCCATTTTTCGATTTTTAGATTTTTTTATTTTGTTTGTTTTTTATTCCCACTGAAAGTTTTCAATATTCGTATCGACATTTCGTTTTTTCTTTCCTTTATATCTATATTTATTTCTTATTATTATATATTATATTATTTATTATTATGTATTATATTATTTGTTATTATTATATATTATATTATTTATTATTATCATATATTATATTATTTATTATTATCATATTATATTATTTATTATTATCATATATTATATTATTTTATTAACATTTTTTGATTTTTTAATTTTTTTTTTGTTTTTTATTCCCACTGAAACTTTTCAATATTCGTATCGACTTTTTTTTTTCTTTCCCTTATATGTATTTTTATTTATTATTATTATATATTATATTATTTATTATTATCATATATTACATTATTTATAATTATCATATATTACATTATTTATTATTATCATATATTACATTATTTATTATTATCATATATTATATTATTTATTATTATTATATATTATATTATTTATTATCATATATGTGGTAGGTATATATATATATATATATATTTATATATATCCCTCTTATAGCACCATCCAGAATTCGAATATTCCGAAATTTGAAGAGAAACACTCACGTTTATATATATATATGTATATATACATATATTCCTACTTAATTCCGTTTGTGCATGTAGTAGTTTTAAGTTCTTATCAACGATTATCTCTTTATTTAGCTATCTTGATAAAGAGAGCTTCAATTCCATTGCAATTAAGAAATCAACTTTTTGTCTGTTGCTACCCTAGTATTGTGCGATGCCAGCTTACTTAACTTTAAGAGGATACAGGTTTTGACCTTTTCTTCCTCTTTCCCCTTCACGCATAGGACACGTGTAGACACACTTGTACACAAACACATGTATTCTTTCACCAATCGATAAGTTCTCTCTCATTCATTCTTAAAAACAGAAATACGAGAAGTTTCTAAAATGTCTGTACGAAGCATAGTTTTTACGTCAAAGATTATCGTTGAATAAACTTTAAGAATTTCTCGTGTGATTCAGAACATTATTATTTCATTAAAACAATCGATAGAACGGCTAGAGAGAGAGAGGAATGAAGTATCATTACTATATCTCCATTACAACGGAAAAAGATAAAGAAATAAGAAAGAAAAAATAATCGACTTTTAAACAGTGCATTGCACTTTTTTCCTCTGATAAGTTTCGAACGATCTAATCGTTTCGTTTCTGTTCAATATTACGATATAATGTCTGGAATCTGTATGTCTGTGGGGTGTGTGTTTATGTGTTCGTGGGTTTCTTGTATATAGATGTATATGTGCAACAGGGCTTGTAGAACCTTCCCCTTTAATTACACTTATGTTAAGTCATTCAATTTAGCCCAAAATGGACTTTAGACGTTTAATTGTGATTCCCATTTAATTATTCTAATTGTTAGACTTTTTGACATTCGATTAGGTTTCTAAGAATGATTTGTTGTTGAAGTGTTTTGATTTCTTTTTCAGTTTTTGTCCTCTATTTGAAAACTTCTTGAAATATTTGAAAAGTTGACGAAGCGAGTCAATTTTTCATAAGTTTCGTTTTTTCTTGTAGACTTTTCATAATTAATTGTCGAAATATTATTGATTCTTTCTTATTGAAATCTTTAAAATATCTTAGAAACGAATAAATAAATAGAATCGTTCGAAGAGAATATAATTAAGTACGGTGTAAAGTTATATCGTTGTTCATGAAACAAATTATTTTCAAAAGTTTCTCATTTCGTTAAGTTTCTAAGAAGAAGTGAAGAATGCACTACTTTTTTTTCTTCTTTTTTTCGAAATTTTAAAAAATTTCGAATTTTTTTTTTTTTGAATAATCATCCAAACAAATAGAATCGTTCGATAATCTTTATGGAAGCGAAGTTGATTTTTCAAAAGTATTACTTCTCGTCTAGATTTGTAATAATCAATTTATGAAAATATCGATTTCTCTTCTTCGTAATATTGACGAATATTTTGATGAAGAATAAACGAGCACAATCATTACAGCGGAACTATATAGAAAAAATCTTGTTTCTTGTCTTGATTCCATCCCAATAATCAGTAATTCATTTTAATTTCGATTAATTGAACCATCTGGAGATCGTAAGCAATCTTCGACAAAAGTTTTCTTTAACAAAAGACGGCGAGAGAGAGAGAGAAAGAGAGAAAAAATTGATTAATTATATCAGAGAAGTCGAACGTGTTGTAAGATATGTAAAAACATTAAGATAATGTGAATAAACGAAATTTTATAACTAAAAAGATTCGAGTCTATCTCTGTTATAAATGATATAATAGTAATAATAATATCTAACCATATATTGCTATCAGTGTTGCCACCATCACGACTGTTGCTACCGTATACTTCCCTACGTTAAACATAAAAATCAATAATTTCGTTAATGTTTGTTAGACGTTAAACGAAGTAGAAAACAATTTTTCTTGTTATATAAACAACAAATAACAATTATTGGTGAAAATCGATGTACTAAATTTTTCTTCGAGTTGATATTCAAAAAATGTACGAGGATTGATTTGAAACGGATTGGTAAAAAGTGTTCCAGAGAGAAAGAGAAAAAGGAAAAAGAGAAAATATTAAAAATAGATAGGGAAAAATGATAAAAAAAGAGAAAAAGGGACAGATAGATAGGTAGAAACCACTTGAAAATATCCAGAAAGATTACTGGAAATTATTCTATAGAAAGCTATTAGAATCGTTGCTAGGGAAAAACCATAGGGAAGGAAAAGGGGGGAAAAAGGCAAAAGAGGATATTAAAAATAGTACCTGGTCAGATAGAAAAAGCCAGATAGAGAGAAACAGAATTAACGGGACAGATAAAGATGGAGAGAAAGAGAGGATGGGTGCGTGAGGTGAAAGAGAGGACGAGAGAGAGGACGGGAGAGAGGACGAGAGAAAGGACCAGGGAGAGGACGATCGAGAGGACGGGAGAGAGTTCAAAAAGAGGTCGAAAGAGGGGTCGAAAGAGGGGACGAGAAAGGGGTCGAGAGAGGCGGAGAGATGGGGGAGAAATGTGGGAGAGATGTGGGAGAGATGGGGGAGAGAGTCAGAGGAGAGTGGCAGGAGGAGTGTCATGGGAGGTTGTCAGGGGGAGTGTTAGGGGGTGTGTCAGGGGAACGCGGCGGAAGGCGGGAAAGAAAGAGGGAGACAAGGAGGAGAGGGAATGAAAGGGAGAACGGGGGAAGAGAGAAAGAAAGAGAGAGAAAGGACGATACAGAGAGAGAGGACGAAGAGTGCGAGAGAGAAAGAGGAATAGGGAGTGAGAGAGGCAGAGAGGAAATGGAACAGAGGGAGAGGAAACGAAAGGAAGAGAGAGAGCAACAGATAGACAGAGGGAGAAAGGGAGAGAGTGGGAGAAACAGTAAAGCTTTTTGCAAAGACAGGGGTAACAGGCAAGCGAATGAGCAGGTAGGCAGGAATGTAGGAAGGGCGATAGGACGAAGAAGGAGAGAGACAGAGAACGGATGCAGCGCCTGCGTATTAATTCTTGAAAGGCACCTCACATCCGAAATCCAGGATCCAGCGACTATTTCGTAGTTGCTCGTTGGCGCAATTGTACGCAGCTCAGGTTCTACGACAGAATCATCTCAGCATCATCTGCGGTACAATTGCGCTACATCAACGTCCGAAGGGAGAAGTATCACAGAAGCTCTTATAAAGTACGTAACTAAAATATTATCTTTTTTGATGTGATCCGTTCTCTCCCAATCTCGAAACTTCCCTAACCCTCGTACATCAAATCCTAGAATTTCCCGCGATATTCATATTTTTTATTTACACTTCCTATATTTCGCATCCGATAACTTATAACTCCTTTTTCTTCCTCTTTTTTAATTTATCCCATTGTTACCCACATTTTTATTCTCCCATTTTTTACCTTTCTCCGATCCTTCATACCTGATGCATGTACAAAACTTAATATTATGTATGTAATTAGTGATTTTTACTTTGTAAAATGAAAAATGTATAAAATCCAAGTTTCCGCGCGCTGACCGACGGCAGAAACGTCTCTTCTGATATCAAACACGCGAGCCGTAATCGTTTTAAAATAGTGATTTGAGAAAGATTGTAGAGAAATGGGAAAGAAAGCAAAAGAAAATTTTTTGTCGTTATTGTTTATTCTTTTCTTGTTTCTCCTTCTTCTTCTCCATTATTTTATTGTGATTTTTAATTTTTCTTTTTTTCTCGTGACTTTTGACGGAAATATTATAATTGATAAAGAAAGCAGATCAGGTCGAAGATTTTTTTAAAGATCAAAAAGATCGGGAAATTCATTTCTTTTCTTTCTTTTTTCTCTCACTCTTTCTTCCTCTCTTCCTCGTTCTCTTTTTCTTGTTCTGTGTCGTAAAATAAATTCCACAATAAAGAGATAAATATAGAAATTGAAGTAATGTTTGAGAAAAGGTAGAAATGAAGTAAAAATCATAAGTCGAAGATTTTTTGGTGATACAGAAGATTTAACGACTTATTGATTTTTTCATATTCTCTCTTTCTCTCTCGTTAACTATCTCTGTATTCGTTGAATATATTTTACGAGAAAGGAAAAGAAAAAGAAAAAGATGGGTAGAGATAAGGACTGAAAAATAAAAAGAAATTTTCCATATCCGTTGATAAAAGAAGAAGACAAATGAATAGTGAATAAAGTGAATATACCTTTTAAGTGTAAAAATTTCAAAAATGAAAAAGATCGTAGGATGTATCTCTTACTTCTCAGTAGAATCGTAGAATTTATTTCACCAGAGAAAAATAAAATGAGACGGATAAAGAGATAAAAAGAAACAAAAAAAAAAGATTTTGCAAATTCATCGATAGGGAAAACAAGATAAGATGGAAACTTGGAAATTATTTAACATTTGTTGGAATTTGAAAATTCGAAAGATATAGAAAATCGAACGACTTACTTATTCTTCCTCTCTTTTTTTTCTCTCTCTCTGTATCGACAAATTTATTTCACGAAATATGTGTATATAAATGTATATTTCATTCTCTTTGATAAGTAAGAAGATAACATCAAAGTTAGAAATTAGTAAAACGTTAATCGGAATTTAAAGATTGCAAAGTTTCTTTTGATCAAACGCAACTTGTTCTCTTTCATATCATAGAATTTATTTCACGAAGGAAAGACATAAAGATAGAGAAGAGGGTGAAATAGACAGTAAAATAAAAAGAAAAAAAAAAGAGAGAGAAATGACAGACGGGAAAAGAAACGTAAAAGTTACAAAAATTAACTAACATTAGAACTCAAAAATTTCAAAAAATAATTTATTTTCTTTTTCTCTCTTTAACATTCTCCGTTGTTATGTAAGATAAATTTAACAACGAAAAAAGCGAGAAAGACAGAAAAAAGAGACAAGTGTGACGTATAAAATATATTTTCAATAATCATGCAGGATAATAGTGAAAGATATCAGAGAAAAAAAATGGATCAACGATGGTTCATAATCCGAAATAAATCGTCGTAATTGAAAAATTTTATTCGTTTCGTATATAAAAAACAAGATTTAAGAGATTTAATATAAATCCGCATAAACGTATATGTACAAATCCTCGTTATCAAAGAGACTAAAAAATCCGTAACAAGTGATGAAAAAGTGTCTAATAATAAGATATCCTTTTTTTTTAAATAAATATTTCGACGAAATGTATTAAAGAAACTTTTCAAAAATAATTCGATAATCATTGTTTGTGAAATATTGATATCATCCATCGTTCCATCTTAAATCTTAATTTGAACTTTATGACATATCTGACATATTTGACACATCTGACACATCATCGGCGGAGTCTGTTGCGGACAGATTTCAGAAACTACATAAGTAAGTAATTAAAATTTGTAAATTATGCAATGTAAGTGTAAGATGTCAAATTTTTTTCTCCTCTTTCTATTAAAATTTTTCCCTCTTTCATTTTCCGCACTTCTCTCCCTTCTTCCCTTTTTCTATACCTCTCATCATCCTCCCTTACTTTGCCCGGTCAACCATCCCTTACCCCATACTTCCCCGACCATTTACCTACCAACCACCCACCGACTCCACCAACCACCCAACGACCTATTCAACCATTCAATGACCCATCCAGGCATCCAATGACCTATCCATCTACCTACCCACCCACTTACCCATCCAACCACCCCCTGACTCAACCAACCATCTATCTTCGCATGGTAACACCTGCCCACCCACTGACCCATCCAACCACCCCCTGACCCAACCAACCATCTATCTTCGCATGGTAACACCTACCTATCCACTATGACACACCCGAACACCCACCGACCCGGCCAACACCCACCGAGCCACCCACCCACCCACCGACCCGGGCAACACCCACCGAGCCACCCATCCACTTACAGACCCGGCCAACACCCACTGACCCATCCACCCTCTTACAGACCCGGCCAACACCCACTGACCCATCATCCACCCACCTATGAACCCGGCCAACACCCACTGACCCATCATCCACCCACCTATGAACCCGGCCAACACCCACTGACCCATCATCCATCCACCTATGAACCCGGGCAACACCTACTGACCCATCCACCCATCTATGGACCCGGGCAACACCCACTGACCCATCCACCCATGGACCCGGGCAACTCACATTGACCCACCCACCCACCCACCCACCCACCCACCCGCCCACAGGTCCACCCAACCACCCCCAGCCACGCCCAGCCACCCCCAGCCATGCCCAACCACCCACTGACCCATCCTCCTCTCTTTTTCTCTCTTTTTCTCTTCCTTTCTTGATTTTTTTCTTTTTTCATTTTTTTAACAGCGAATACCTGTTGTTAAATTCGAATAACCAACAAAGGAAGTGAAAAAAAGTGAAGTGAAACAGAAAGAAAGTGAGACAGTGAATTCTTTTAATTAAATTTTAAATAAATTCTATAAATTATTTAAACTTTTAGTGAATTTATTTCAATAATACGGATCTTAAATAATGTGTTATTATTCAAACAAATCGAGTCAATTCATTTTCTTTGTGTCTCTTTCTTCTTCTCTCAATTCTTTTTTTTTTTTTTTTTGCATTTCTTAGATAGAGAATTCGCTTCTGTTGCTAAGCTGGAATAAGAGAAAAAGAAACAGTAGATTTCCAAAATGAAATGACATAAAAATTATTTAGACTTTTAATGAATTTATTTCAATAATATGGATCTTAAATTGTGTTGTTATTCCCATAAATCGAGTCATTTGACTTTGTTTGTCTTTCTTTGTTTTTCTCTCTCCTCTCTCTTCCTCCCTCACACTCTTTTTCATTTCTCGACTTTTCACCCTCTCACTCCATCCTTCTATCTTCTTTCATTTTCACTCTTTCACCCTATCTTTCCTGCTGTCCATTCCACTCCTCACAAGCACTTTCCTCTCTTTCTTTTACACGTCTCTCAACCCCATCGCACTTTATTTCGATCCGCCTCCTTAACTTCCCCTCGCTCTCTCATTTTTTCTTCCTCTTTTAATTCTTTTCTTCCTGCATTTCTTTTATAGAGAATTCCAACCTGTTGCTAAGTTCGAATAATCAGAAAAGGAAGAGAAAAAGATCAAGAGAGAGAGAGAGAGACAATAGATTTTCAAAATTAAATAACAAAAATTATTTAGATTTTTAATGAATTCATTTCAATGATATGGAACTTAAATAGTATGTTGTTATTCGCACAGGTCGAGTCGCTTGATATTTTTTATCTCTTTCTCTCTTTCCTCTCCCTCTCAAATCCACTCTCTTTTTCGCTACGTTTTCCCCTCTCTCACTCTATCCTTCTATCTCTCTCTAAATCTCTCCTATTGTCCTTTCCGCTCCTCACAAGCCCACTTCCCTTTCTCCTTCACACCACTCTCAACCCTGCCACATTTTGTCTCACTCCTACTTCCCTAACTATCCCTTCTCACTCTCGCACTATCGCTATATCTTTCTCTATCTCTCTCTCTCTCTCTCTCTCTCTCTCTCTCTCTCCCTCTCACTCTCTCGCTCTCTCTTCCACTTTCAATTTTTTTCTTCCTTTATTTCTCTTACAGAGAACTACCTGTTGCTAAGCTCGAATACCAAAAAAAGAGAAAAAATGAAGGGAAAAAGAGAGAAAGAAAGACAGTAGATATTCAAAACTAAGTGACACAAAAATTATTTAGACTTTTAATAAATTTATTTGAATGATATGGATCTTAAATAGTATGTTATTTACACAAATTGAGTCACTTTATTTTCTTTATCTCTCTCTCTCTCTCTCCGTCTGTCTCTCTCCTACCGTCCTCAACGCTCTTTCACAATCGCATTCCCTCTCTCTCTTTCGCAGCACTCACGACCGCACGACACGCTATCTCACTCTCACACCCTAACCACCCCTCTCTCACTCTCACACCCTAACCACCCCTCTCTCACTCTCACACCCTAACCACCCCTCTCTCACTCTCACACCCTAACCACCCCTCTCTCACTATTACTATATCTTTCTCTATCTCTTTCTACCTTTCTCTCACTCTACCCATTTCAATTTTTTTTTCTTTCTTCGTTCCTTTTATAGAGAACTACCTGTTGCTTAGTTGGAATAACCAAAAAAGAAAAAGAAAAAATGTAGAGAGAGAAATAAAGAGAGACAAAAATTAAACGACATAAAAATTATTCAGATTTTTAATGATATAGATTTCAAAGAGTAAATTATTATTCGCATAAATCGAGTCGCTTCATTTTCATTGCCTCTCTCTCTCTCTTTTTTTCTTTCTCTCCTAAGTATGCTTACAGTGCTTAACTGATCATAGATAAATTTTATAGAATATGTAGAACGTAGTATGATATGCTTGGGAGTGTGGTGTAT
Source organism: Vespula vulgaris (assembly GCF_905475345.1). Classification (NCBI taxonomy): domain Eukaryota; kingdom Metazoa; phylum Arthropoda; class Insecta; order Hymenoptera; family Vespidae; genus Vespula; species Vespula vulgaris. Next base: position 3,667,126 of record NC_066597.1, on the reverse strand, counting down.
CGAAAGAAAGAATGCTGTGAGTGAATGGAGGGTTATGAGGACGATGAAAGAACAAAGAATAAATAAAATTACCTTTATCCTGATATTTTTCATGATTGATCGATCGAAAATGAAGAATTTTGATGAAGAGCAAAAATGATAATTTTAACATAGATAGATGCTTATTGATATCACTTTTGAGGTTCTCCGAAAAAAAAAGAAAAAAGCAAAAAAAAAATAAAAAATAAAAATATTTGTAACAACCTTTGAAAGAAAAAGAAAGAATGAAGAGCCTGATCGTTGTTTCGAGCGAGAATTAAAAGTTTTTCGTAGAAAGCTTGCGTATTGCAAAATTATCATCGACTCGTTTCGTTTGATATAAAAAATAAATAGAAGCGTGAGAAAAAGAGGGAGAGAAGGAAAGTGCTTGATCCAAGTACTGTCACTCCGCTTATTTTGTATATCGACGTGGTGTCGAGCTCTCGAACGACGCTTTAATTAATTTACGGACTGCTGAGAGAGGATTCAAAATTCGGTTAAGCGAGTGGCATCGATTTAACCAGCTATCTTTTGAAAGCTAAAGGGAGAAAAAGAGAAAGAATGACAAAGAAAGACCAAGTCAAAACTAATTTCTGAATCATTCCGATTATTTCAATCAATTTCTTTACGTACTCGATAAATATCCTGAAAAAATTCGACTTTTTTTATCATAATTCCGATAGTTCCGCTTTTTATTCTGTAACAAATAATTGGCATACTACGAGAAAAAATAATCTTCATATCATAATTACGATTAGATTTGCAAGAAAAAAAAAAAAACAAAAAAAAGAAAGAAAGAGAAAATTTCGCATCGAATGAAATTTTAATTACTCAATTTTGATTTACTTTCAGTTATTTCACTTATTTCAGTAATTATTTGTAGAAAGTAATGGAATCTCTATTCGGAAAATAATAGCAAGAGAAGAGAAATAAATAACGGATTTTTAAATACGTTTATGATTACGCGTAAGAATTTTCTATTCGCTGTATTTACATACTTATTTATCTATGACAAAGCTTCATATTGAAAAAGAAAAAAAAATAAATGTAGAAGAAAAGAAAGAAAAGGAAAATTGTAGATAGTTTAATTTATCGTACAATTTCCTTTTATTTTTAACGTATCATTATTACTAACCCATCGTTTAATTCGAAAAATATTATAATATCTTTTATATTTTTAAAGTAAAGATTCTAGCTTATTATAATAAATTATTATTTGTTCTCTCTGTTTCTCTCTCTTTCTCTCTCTCTCTCTCCCCCTCTTTTTCAATATTGTCTAATGCCGAGAATAAGCATTATCATAAACCGAGGGTCTTACAGGAATGTCGACAAGTAGTTTAATAATCCCTATTTAAAATTCCCAGGCATTGTTGCGATCTCGTCGCTTGCTAAATATTCCTATTGATTATCTTATTTATTATTATTGTCGAAAGAGATAGATAGAGAGATATAAGAAAGGATGGAGCAAACAGAGAGATAAATATAAAAGAAGGATAAAATTCAATAGTTAAAAACGTCATTAGGAACGTTTACCGATCGTCATCAAAGTCCATCACGAAAATGATTCTATATAAATATTCGTCATTATTACAAAATTTAATTCATCAACTATATTTTTTCGTAAAAGTTTTAAGCACGATCTTTCAAAAGCATCATTGCAAAGCATTTTCTTGCGAACCAATTATTTCTTTCGTAAATTAAGAACGTACTTACGATACTGTAATTCATACATACCTCATACCTATATACATACTCACATACATACCTTATATCTAACGTACTTATATAGATACATTATACCTAATTACATACTTACATACATACATACATACATACGACATGCATACATGCATACATACATATATTCTTTCGTGCAATCGATACGGTTCGTTAAAGCTAATATCACTATTTCGTCTTTTTTTTTTTTTTCCTTATTATACGTAAAGATATTAGGCCGTTGATTTTTTAAAGTTAAATATCCACTTGTAGACATATGTATGTACATAAATAGATTCTTGAATATATTACATATATTGAAAAATTATATAAAAATATAATTTTAATTATTAACAATACTTTGAAAATATATCTTTTTAATTTATAATTATTTAAAGTTCGCGTGATTGACTATTACCAAGTATATTAAAAAAAAAAAAAATAATTTTTCTTTCTTTTTAAATATAAATTATTTTGATAATATTTTTAAACATTCGCCTTTTTCAATTATTTATATCATTTAATTATAGCAACAGAATAAATGATAAAAAAATATAGAAAAGTCAATCGTCATACATTTTTGCGTCTACAAATACGTGTTGTGTGTGTGTGTATGTGTGCGCGCGCACGTGTGTGTGTACACATATACATATACATAGATAACATACACTCACATATATATAACACATTCATATACATATATGAAAGTTCAGAAAGATGATGAAATCATATATTGGCATATTTAAGCAAATCGTTTCAAATACATTATCATCATTTCCAACTTCATTTCTATCGATGACGATGATGATGATGATGATGACGATGACGATGATAATAATAATTCGTATATACATTGCAAAAAGACAAATAGAACCCATAAAACAATACTCATTTTCTCCCAATCAATAATAACAAAGCTCGAATGATAAAAAAACAAATGTCGATATACTTAATAAAAATATAAATATCTTAAATATCTTCGAAACAGTTCGATGAATCACCCACGTAAACTTTACATGTCTCCATCGAAACATCCACAGTTCTTCAGAAATAATTGGCTATACTTCTTTTAATAAATTAATTAATGAATTCTCATATACATAACACCAAACTCCGAAGAGTTCAAAATCGACGACAAAAGAAATGTTAATTAAAGAATAAAGACAAAAATAATGACAGTAATCGAGATCGTTGTACTTTCAAAGGTTGTGAAAAAAAAAATAATAAAATAAAAAAAAAAGAAAAAAAAAGAAGAAAGGAAAAAATAAAATCCTTTAACGATTTACGATTGCAAGCATTACGGTTTTACTTGTGTTTCTTGGTATCGCGGTATCGCTAAAGTCCTTCGGAAATCGATTTAACGCGTCAGAACTGTGAGATTCTTCAGCTTTGATGAATCTCGTTTCGATGGCAACATGACCCGTAAACACCCACGGGCAAGCCTTAATATAGCTAGAACGTATCCGCGTATATATAAACAAATAAAACCTATACATACATAAATATAATTACATACTTTATAAAAATAGATGCATATACATACAAAAATACATGCGTACAAAAATATAATGTATATATATATATATATACATACATATATATATATATATATTATGTTGATGTGTGTGTTAGGAGAGTTTAATAGAAAGCTCGATGAATAGGACGGCGTGGCACTTTTTCTTTGGAGGTAATTTCTCCTTAACAACACCCATTACGAAACGAAGTTGACCATCCGTTAGAGGAAAACGAACGATTCTTCTTATTTCTCACTATTTTTGTCAGTCATTCTTTTTCTCTCTCTCTATCACTGTTTCTTTCTCCTTTTCTTCCTCTGTTTCTATCACAGTTTCTTTCTCTCTCATTCTCTCTCTCTCTCTCTCTTTCTCTCTTCCTTTCACCCTTCCTTTCACCCTTCCTTTCACCCTTCCTTCCTTTCTTCCATCCTTCCTTTCTTCCTACCTCCTTTCCTTCCTTTCTTCCTTCCTTTTCCTCTTTCTTTCTCTCTATCTCTCTGTCGGTCTCTTCATCTCTATCGGTCTCTTTCTCTCTTTCTCTCTATCTATCTATCTCTGTTTCTTTGTCTCTTTCCCTACACTTTTGCTTTTTTCAAATCCCTTTCAAGTAATCCCCTGTGTCTCGCCTCATATCTTTGATGCGTGCCACGCCGATTTAACTGCTCTGTTAACACCAAAGTCTACCACAACTATTTTTTATTTCTACACTACACTACACTACTTTGCTACTACTAAGAACATCTATTATTACTACTGCTATTACTACTATTTTTTATTACTACACTATTACTACACTAGTACTACTATCTATTACTACACAACTACTGTCATTAGTATATTTATACTATTATTTATTATTATTATATAGTAACACCATCTCTTATTTTATTTTTTTATTACTACACTACTTCTACTACTACACTACTACTAATACCATTACTGTTATTATTATTAGTACTATCTACTTCTACACTATTGCTACTAGACTACTATCTACTTCTACCACTATATACTATTACGACTATGTACTACATGTTTCTAGTACTATTCTCAATATCTTTTTTTGGGGTCAGATTTTCTGGGAAAATCACGGATCAATATTATTTTGTAGTAAAGAAAGTTTAACTACGAAAATCTTCTGATTTTCTTGGTGATAATAATATAAATTCCTTTAGTTAGGTAGGTCTGGTTGGTTTTTAAATAATAACATTTCTGTTTTATTACTTTTAATAGAATTATTGTCGGAAATTATAATGACAGATATATATATATCTCGAGATAAAAATTAAAAAATTTTTTTAATATTTTTTCTTTTTCTTTTCCAGTTGGATATCTTTTTACTGCTAATTAAATTACTATGTTAAATGTTGTATTCTAGAGATTTTATTTCTTGATTTTGTTGTAGGTGTTAATAGCAAAAAATAATTGATGAATTTAATATTTGATTACCGCAAATTGAAATTATTTGTATTTTATGTATTTCAAGAATTTTTCGGTATTAGAATTATCTGTAAATGTTCGGTTAATTAGAACGATAGATGGCATTAGTAGAAGTTCTTGCTATGGAAAATCATTAGGATATATTCCACGAGATTTAACGGAATTATGAATGAATTCTCGCGTAGATATATATGCATATATCTGTCATAAAACTATGATTTTTTTCTGTTATCAATATTTAAAGTCACTTAAAAAAATCGCAAATAATATTAAATCCGTGTCCACTTTTTCATTTAAATCTTTGACACATAAATTTTTTTCCTGGTTTTTTCCTTTTTTTCTTTTTTTTGTGCTTTTTTATATTTTTCTTTTTTTTTTTTCAATTTTCTTTTTTCTCTTTAAAAAAAATTTATATAATAATAAAAGAATAAACATTCATATAAAAAAAAATCATGCAATAATAATGCTTTGAAAAAAAATTTAACGAAACATCAAAATTCTTCATTAAACATCGATATATAATAATCCAAAAGTAGGACTTAACAATTATATTAATAATAATAATAATGATGTGTCAGACATTATATAAATATACTAATAGATTTATAGATTAGACTAATATAATTGAATATTAGTCGTATAATAGAAAATATATGTATATATTTATACATATAAAATAAAAAAATGAAGTTGTCCACAATAACAGTTTCTTACAAAGGTTCTCTAAAAATACGGAGACACACATTGACATAGATATATAGAAGTAGAAAAAACTATAAAAATAAACGAAATAGACAAGAAAAGAATAAAAACGAAAATTGAAGAAAAAGTAGATATAATTGAAGAAAACTGAAAAATAAAGAACAAAATCAAGGAAAATTGAAGAAAAATTATAAAAATAAAGAAATTCGGTAAAAAATGTAAAACAAAGGGTATTAAAAACAGTGAGACTAAAACTAAAGAAAATTGACAAAAAAAGTATACAAATTAAGAAAATTGACGAAAAAAGAACAAAAATGAAAATAAACAAAAAAAGAATAGAAATGAAAATTTTACCAAAAAAGGATAAACGAAAAGAAAATTTAAAAGAAAGGCGAATGGAAATAAAGAAAATCGACAAAAAGAAAATAAAAATGAAAACTGACACAAAAAGAACAATAATAAATAAAATTAACAAAAAAAGGGTAGACTTAAAGAAAATTGTAAAAAAAGGAGAATGAAAATTAAGAAAACTGACAAAAAAAGAATAAAAATGAAAATTGACAAAAAAAGAATAAAAATAAAGAGCATTGACAAAAGTAGTATATACGAAAGAAAGTTGACAAAAAAAGAATAAAAATACTAAAAATAAAAAAAATTGACAAAAAAAGGATAAAAATGTAAATTTCAAAAAAAAAAGGATAAATTTACAGAAAAGTAGAAATAGAACGAAAACGACAAGATAATAAGTTTGAAAAGATTCATAAAAAAGGGTAATGAGAAAAATAGAAAGAAAAAAAGAACATAGATAGAAATAATAGAAAGTGATAGAAAGAAATGGATAGAGAGAGATAAAGAAGAAATAAGAGATTATGTTATATTTTAAAATCATCTATGCGATTTTAGATGACCTAGAATACTATCTTGTATATTTCTCCGTTAAAAATAATCACTAGTAGTAGTCTCGTTAATTCCGTTAACTTTTTCCCAATCGTTCAATTCCAAAATCTTTCTCTTCTTATATTTCTTTCTTCTCAATTATCATTAAAAAAAGAACAAAAAAAAAGTCAGAGATATCATCGAAAGACAGATAGAATTTCTTTCTTAACGTTCAATATAATTATACGACAAAGTTACTTTAAACATTTGAACATATAATGTATCTGGACTCTTCGAAATTAATTTCTAAGTTTTAATCAAAGTTTGCTAGAGAAAGAAGAAAGAAAAAAGGCAAAGAAAGAAAGAGGATTGAACGAGTGAGTTAAGGAATGAATAAGAGACGGAAAGAAAATTTATGTGGTGTAAAAAAAGTCGTATGTCTGACACATTCGTATTATTATTATTATTAATATTAAAATGAAGATTAATGTTCTTGTTGTGACATTGTCCTCATAGTCCTCATCGTAGTCCTTGTCGTCACTGTCGTAGTTGTCGTAATTATTAATCTTCCTTCTTCTCTTTAATATTCAAACTATGGATCAGAAGTTCAGATGATGAAGTACCATCTCGTGATCGAAGAAAATTTATTACTAACTTATATACTAAGTTATATAAGTAAAATTAATGTGCATGTACATATAGATGTTCGGACGTATATATCGAAATATGTATGTAGAACTTTGCAGAAGAAAGAAATTTTAAAGCATTGAAAGCGATTAGCGGATTCAGTATTTTTAATCTTCGTCTTGTATTGTGAGATATTAGCATCGATTAATAAAAGGAAAAAAAGCAAAGATAGGATCGATGGATAAACGGATAATCGAGAAAGGTAAAACGGAAGGGGAAGAAAAAATTAGCTCGCACTTAATATCACTATTGGATACGAAATATCCGTAACATAGTTACATCGACTCGATTAATTCAATTTTTGATTAAGGCTTTACCGATTTGATTTCGTTTTCTTTTTTTAATTATTACTGAGATTGCGATATCAATTCTTTTCTTTAATATCATTTCCTTTTTTCATCGATTCCATTGCTAACTTGAAACTAACTTCATACAGTATCTATCGTGAAAAGAAAAGGTTAAAATTATCGAGGTATATTCGATAGCAACGAAAGATCGTAGTCATCAACGTCGGTAAAAAAAAGAAAAAAGAACTATTTTCTTTGAAATTATTGATCGAAATCGAAGATGATGTTAACTTTTCTCTAAAAATTTTCTCTTACAGGCAAAGAAATAATATAATATAATTATATAAAATTATGAAAGAACGTAAAAAGAAATAGAAGCAATTTTCATTTCCTTTGGCAAAATTTTTTTATTAAATAAATGCATATAACCCTATTTCGAATTAGATTTATATATATATGTGTGTATTCACATATACGAACGTATAGAAAAGTATATCTTATATCTTGTCAACTAGTACTTACGTAACGTAATTTCGATCGACGCGACAGAAAACTTATTTAGAGAATCAATTCATTCGAACATAAAGATTTTTTTCTATCAACTTACATTTTCTTCTTCTTCGTTCTTTTTCCTTTTGTCGGGATTTCTTCTTCTTGTCTGTAACTTGGTTATCGGGTCGCGCAACTATCTATCAAGTTTCTCCGAATAGCTATTCGAAGGGATTGAGGCGTCATCTGTAGTATTATTTCAAAGATTACGAGCTTATGGAGTGCAATGCGCATAGGACGGAATCGATCGAGTCGATGTAATGTCGCGAAAAATTTCCATTTTTAAACACGTAAAAAAAGAACGGAAAATGCAGCAACGCGTTTTAATGATTATCGAAGATTATTTATGGGTAGTTTTCGATCAAGTATAGAATCTCCATAGGACAGTTCAGAGATGAAACTTCACGCTCACTGCTCAAAGCAAGGAGAAGAAGGACGAAAATGGAAGATGCATAGAGAGAGAGGGGGGAAGAGAGGGGGAATGTGGGCGGAAGGGAGGGAGGGAGGGGGGGAGGTAGAGGGAGGGGGAACGGTGAGAGAAAAACGGGCAAAGGAGGACACGGAGATATCGAACGAGAAATGGAGAAGAATGAAGACATGAAGAAAACAAGAGGATGATGGAAGAAAGAAGATAGGGACAAAAACGGAGAAATAGGAGGAAGATGGGGAAAACTAGAAGTACAAGGTTGAAAGAGGAAAGAGAAACGAAACGTACAATTTTCACGGATTTTTCCTAATACGAATGCACGCGTAAATCAAATCTCTCATAAGTGGAATCTCACTCGGTGGTCGATTCATTCTATGAATATTAAATTATCTTTTATTTTCAACTTTTCACCAAATATGTTGTCATTATGTCCAATGATGACACATCAGCAAAAATATTCAGAAAGAAGAAGGAAATCTAATTCATCATTCGTTCAGTTAATTAGAAACTGCAAAACACATTCCAGAATATTCATTAATAATTATTATGATTGAGTGTTAATAAGTTTCTTAATACGAATGACGCACACGAACAACCATATAGGGGAAATAATATTCCCTTCAGAGTGCGGAGATGACGTTCAATCTAATTTAATATGATCGACCAATGGAAACACCCGAGTTTGATTCAATGGACCAATGAGAGAATAGATGTAATTTAACGTTGTTGCAGATTATATTTGAAGATATCATTGGCCTACTTCAACCAATAGGAAACAGATATGACGTCAAAGTGCGTCCATTGGTGATGCATTATAAAATTATATCTGACCTATATACAAATTGTTGGAGTTAATTCTGCAATCTCATTCGATAAATTAATTCCATATAATATGGAACAGGTCGAAAATAACAAATATATTTAATCTTGAGAGAAATCAAGAATGCATCCATTGTAATTGGATAAAATTAACGATGCCGAAATGTGCGTATTGGAGCAGAAATAAAAAAGGAAAAAAAGGAAAAAGCAGAGAAAAATGGAGAAGGATGGCAAGAGAGATGAAGAGGGACAAACAGAGGGACAGACAGAAAGAGACAGATAGAGGGAGGGGCAGCAGAGAGAGAAGGAGAGAAAGATGGCTGCAAATACAAGACGAAAAGAGAACAGCGAAACAGGAAATGTAATTTTTACAGATTTTTGCCACTACAAATACATGCAAAAATCAAATCTCTTGTCAGCTAAATCTCACTTTTCGGATTATTTATCCTGCAAATATCCGATTTACTGCTGTTTTTTTTAATCCTCCCTATATGGGAGATTTTATCACCAAATCTTCCGCCATTTTGTTCGATGATACACGCCCTTCGAAAATGTTCACCAAAAGGGAAATCGATTGTATCTCGTTGAATTAATCGGAAATTTTACAAAAAACATTACGAGATTGTAATGTTAGCAATTTTATTGAATTATTACTGCAAATCAATCGTTATCAACTCTTGATACGAATGACGCACAGGCATCGACATATATATCGAAAATAATATTCCCATTGCAGGAATGACGTTGCAATCTAATCAATGATCGACCAATAGAAATATCAGAATTTGACGCAACGAGCCAATGACAAAATAAATGTAATACAACGTTATTGTAGATTACATCTGAAGATATTATTGGTCCATATAATATTCCACTTCAACCAATAGGAAATATATATGATTTCGAAATAGATGCATCCGCAATACGTTATAAAATTATATTTGACCTACATACAAAATGTTGGTCTTCATTTTCTCGTTATTACTCAATACATTAATACCATATAACATGCAACAGATCGAAAATAACGAGTAAATTTAATTTTGAGAGATACCATAGTGCATTCGTTATAATTAACAATACTTTGTACATGCATACGAAATAAAAGAAAAGAGAGAGATGCAAGAAAAAAAGGGGAAGATTAAAAAGAAGAAGGAAGAATAATAGCTCAACAACTTACGAGGCTTTTCACAAATTCGTATGACACATCACATTATCACTGTTCGACATTCTTGAAGAGTTCAAGGATGTCACATCAAATTTGGAAAAGATATATAGAAAAATAAAGAAAAAAAAATGGAAAATCAACGGAGAATACAAGGAAGTGAAGAAATTTTCCGGAAACATTCGGAGGGATCACTTTAAACCAAAATGTGAACAAAGGAATTACGAGGAAGCATACTTGAGGAGCGGAGGCGACTATTCTAGAACGTCAGTGGGCTGGTCGGGTTCAGGTTGAGGAAGGGAAGTCAGAGAGGGGGAAAGAGAAAGAGAAAAAGCTAAAGAAAAAGAAAAAGGAAGGCAAAAACATACAGCAAAAATGAAAGACAGAAAAGAAGAAAAAAAGAAAACAAAAAAAAAAATCAAGACCATAATGATATATAAAACAATTCGTTTCTTTTCTACCATTATATATTTAAGGAAATTCGAAAGAAATTACAACACATATAAAAAATTATACAACTTACGTATAATTTGGCTTCTCAGAATGGCACGCCGAGAAAAAGGAGGTTAGAAATGTTGCAGATCAAATAAGGAAACTTTCCAAAAATGGTCGTTCGGGGAAAAGGAAATGGAGTGTACTACTGATGAGGAAGGAAGGTGTGTATCCTTCGGAGGAATTCTCACAAGTGAGAATTGATCGCGGTGCTTTAGCAGTCTGACCCGACACTCACGACGATCGCATCCGTAATACAGAACCGAATAATAGAACAATTTTCTGGAGCTTTCTTTCTCCCTCTTTGACAAAAGGGTGGTAACTTTCGAGAACCGTCTGACGCTCACTCTCGGCTCGCCCTCTCGCATCTCTCTCACTCGTTTTCCCTCTCCCATCTACTCTCTCTCTCTCTCGATTTCCCTCTCTCACTTACCCTCTCTCTCTCTCTATTACGCACAAGGAACCAAAGAGCTTTATAGATTTTTTCCGGGCGCATTTGTGCGCACAAATTTTATGAGAAATAGATTGCGTCATATGAAAAACAAAAATATTAAACAAAATTATATTTTATTTAATAAATTAATCGCAAAAAATAACTAATCGTAATAATAAACTTCTTAATAGTGAACTGGTTGTGAAAGTGAACTGGTCGTAATAATGAACTAATCCTAGCAAGTGAACTAATCCTAGCAACGCATCGATTGGCAGTAATGAACTATTCGTAATAATGGACTAGTCGTAAAAATGGACTAGTCGTAAAAGTGGACTAATCCTAAAAATAAACCAGTAAAAATAAACGAAACGTAAAAATAAACATCGTATATTATACGTATGTGCGTATTCTACGTATTGGGGAATCTTTCGAAAGAATTAGACGGATATATTTAATACAAAAATTTTATTAAACATTCATTAGAAAATCGTTCAATCAGGTACGTGCGTAATATGTACTCTGACGACGAGGTATGTACACATTCGTTCATGCATCCTTTATTTTTTTCATTGAATCTCATCAGCCATATGTACACATCTGTTTATTAAAATTTGTGATATACGATATTTTAGTTAGAATTCGATGAAATTCGTTGTAACGGAATAAATATGAAAAATCAAATATGCGAAACGATTAATACATAATCTTGAAATTACATATTAAATTGACATAAGCGATATAAGCGTCTTTGCTTTAATAAAATGTTCCATCGTTGAAGAATGCAATATGTCTATTATATTACAATATTAATATATACAAGTTTGTGCGTACGAATATATGTACATTTTTTAAATCTAAAAGATAATTATTACAATTTACGATATTACAAATTGGCCGATCTAACACGCAAACTACATCCTTACATTACTATGTTATTCTATTATGCTATATATAAATAATATCTCTTATATTACTTAACTTCTAACTTATAATACTCTTAACATAAAAAGGACATATTGTCGATTACGACATTACTGATTTATTATAAAATATTTGACTTATGCATGATTTACTTAAGATAATACTCCATATTCAATACAATCTATGATATATAAAAAAGTAAAAAATATAAAAAAGTAAAAAATATAAAAAAGTAAAAAATATAAAAAAAGTAAAAAATATAAAAAAGTAAAAAAATATAAAAAAGTAAAAAAGTAAAAAAGTTTCTAGTAGTAACAAAGCTTTTAAGAATGATAAGGATATAATATATGTACACGTAGTTTTTCTAGTTATAAATATTAACCTAACTTTTTCAATTATTAATAACATATAAAATACCCGTACATATAAAGGCACATATGAATGAAAACGAACGAAACGATATGAAGCAAACGATAATGACGATAAAAGATAACAAAACGATACACAACATTATGATAGAATCATATTCAATTTCTTGAGGAAGTCAAAGCAATGTTACAATTAAATCTCGGAGAAACTTATAAGAAGGTAGAAAAAACAAGAAGAAAAAAGAAAAAAGAAACTACTCGTCCGTCTATTCGCTGTCAATTAACAAAAGCAAGTACTATATAAGATAAAGAAAGAGAAAAGGAAGAAGAGAGAGAGAGAAAAGAAAGGTGATAATTTTCTCTCTCTCTCTGGCAGCGACTAGACGAACGAGTAGAGAGAGCTTTTCTTTTTGTTGGTAGAAACCAGTTGCGTGCTGTCCTTCTTTGGGTTTACTCTAAAACTATTACATTCACACCATCACTTTCAACCCTTCCTTGTCCCTCATCGTCCTTTGTTTTCTGCTGTTGAACGTTCATGCTTTTGCTGTATCCGTTACTGTCAATTAACAGGAAACGACAGCTATCGAAGCGAGTATGAACAAAGTTCTTTCTCTCTGCCTCTTTCCCTTTATCTCTCTCTCTCTCTCTTTATCACGAAATTCGATTCCTTCGACACGTAGTCCTATAAGATCCTGTAAGGTCCTTTGAATTTCCCACTGTAGTTCCACCATAAATGAAATTCCGTCGATTCTTTTCCTTTCTTTCTCTCGTTCACCGTTGAATTTCCAACGTTTATTTTCCTTTAACATGTTTCTTTCTCTTTCGAACGATAATCGAAATACTTTCTGTAATGTACATATGTACGTATGTACGTATGTAAAAACTTTCATTTCTGACCAATAGGAATTCTAGAAAAGTTCTGAAAAAAGAAAGAACTCAACATATGTAGTTACTTATTTACTCACTTATATTATCTACCACTATGACTACCAGTTCGTCGAAAGTATGTTTACGGTTTTTATAAAACGTGAGAACGACTAGCGAACATTTTTCTTTCAAAACGAGCAAATTTACCTTCGGTATTTTCTTTTTCTTTTACATACTTATACTTATCACACATACACACATATCTATATACATCATACACACATATCTATATACATCATACACACACATCTATATGCATCATACACATACATATATGCACGTACATATATACTTGTTTACGCTATGTACACGTATTTTTTGTTTTCGCTAAGTCGAGAATTATCGAGATAATTTGATACGAAGGAATTACATCGTTTAGTACGTAATAGGAACAATCATGCACGTAACAACAATCATGCCACCAATTTCATCCTTTTCTTTCTTTTTTATCTATTTCTTTCATGTTTCTTAAAAACAAACATAATCACGCACTCTTACAATTTTGAATTGAAGATCAGGTCGTATTAGAAACGTTTGTTAATATCGTTCGTCGCAAAATTGACGTGATCGTTTTCGATTACCAATCGCAAATAATTACTTATTTTTTCATTTCTTTTAATTTTCATTAATTTATGATTTCAATAGTCGCCCAATTTAATAAGAGATCGATACGTTCCGTTGTTTAATTTCTATTATCCATTATTCATATTTGTTATTTTCCTCATCATTGTTTATCACGTTTTTAATATGTAGTCGCACAATCAATAAATTCAATTAATAATTATCATTTTCCCAATTCGGGATAGCTTTTAAAACTATGAAGTAAACAAGAACAACTATAGAAACGTTTACGTTTATGATTCGAACGAACTACATTTTTCAATTCATATATCGTTAATTTTATTTTTATCGCATTATTCCTTTTTTATTATCAGCGTTCTGTTTCGGTCGCATTTAGTAATTAAAGAAAATAGAGAGATAAATCAACGGAACACGTAGATAACTTCTTTAATTATTTTCCATAAGAAACAAATCAAACAGAGAAAGAAAAAACTAGAGGGAAAGAAATCATCGATCGAGCGAAAACAAGAATATCGCAAATGATTCGATCGATAAATTAAAACCCTTCTTGTTTGATCTTTTCTTCGTTTATCGAGAATTCATTTCAATAACTTTTTCAATTAGATCGAATTCGAATAAATGCCATAGTGAAATCATGAAGTGTCGTCAGACAAGAGTTGACTTTTTTATTAGGTACATTTTTTAAGGATTTCAATATGTTATAGTAATAGTCTTTGAAGGAATTGTTACTTCAAGAAAAAAGATAGAAATTTTCTGAAGGAAATCTTCTCCTTTTTTTTTTCTTTTTATAGAATTTACACCAAAATGAATTGAATTTATTCTTACTATTACTTTTACTAAGTTTGATTTAATTGAAAATGTTGGCATCTTCATAATGCTCCTTTGATCATTTATAATCTTAACATTACATATCAGCTCATTTTACATTTATCCATTTATTTATCTATTTTCGTCTAGATGTATGCATACAATTCCTATAAATACAATAGATATATTTATACGATTTAAATATATATTTCAACATCGACCTTACAAGAAACTTTTGTCGTAATTCGATCTAATTTTACAACATCAAATTTGAATATTATACTCCTTATCGATAGGTTATATTTACATACTTCTTATTAATGAATACAACTATATATATATATATTTTCTCTTTGTGCGTACACACGTTGTGCGTGATTATGGTACTTTATGTACATGGTTCTTTATGTACATGGTACTTTATATACATGGTACTTTCTATATGGTACTTTACATACATGGTACTTTCTATATGGTACTTTACATACATGGTACTTATATATACGCTACTTTTCATTGGAAATCAGAAGACAGAGACATGAAGTTCGGTGAGATTCAAATGTGGAAAGTGGCGTAAACATTGTTAATGTCGATCAATTTTGTCCTCGATACAATCATTCTCACTCTCTTTCTCCATCTTTAGAAGTTTTGGAAGTGATGAACGGAAGGAAGAGAAAATGCATTCTTGGAAGGCTTCGTAGAAGTAAAAGAAAAAAAGAAAAATCCAAAAAAAGAGAAAAAGACAAAAAGACAAAAAAAGACAACAAGACAAAAAAATGAAAAATGAAAGAGGAAAAAGGAAACAAACAGAAAAAATACAAAACGGACAAAAAAATAGAAAAAAGAAAAATCCAAAAAAAGAGAAAAAGACAAAAACCCAAAAAAAAAGAAAAAGACAAAAAGCCAAAAAAATAGAAAAAGACAAAACGGACAAAAAAAGAGAAAAAGACAAAAAGCCAAAAAAATAGGAAAAGGAAAAACCCAAAAAAAGAGAAATAGACAAAAAGCCAAAAAAATAGAAAAAGACAAAACGGACAAAAAAAGAGAAAAAGACAAAAAGCCAAAAAAAGAGAAAAAGGAAAAACCCAAAAAAAGAGAAAAAGACAAAAAGCCAAAAAAATAGGAAAAGCCAAAACAGACAAAAAAAGAGAAAAAGACAAAAAGCCAAAAAAAGAGAAAAAGGAAAAACCCAAAAAAAGAGAAAAAGACAAAAAGCCAAAAAAATAGGAAAAGACAAAACAGACAAAAAAAGAGAAAAAGGAAAAATCCAAAAAAAGAGAAAAAGGAAAAACCCAAAAAAAGAGAAAAAGGAAAAACCCCAAAAAAGAGAAAAAGACAAAAAGCCAAAAAAATAGAAAAAGACAAAGTGGACAAAAAAAGAGAAAAAGGAAAAATCCAAAAAAAGAGAAAGAGACAAAAAGCCAAAAAAATAGGAAAAGGAAAAACCCAAAAAAAGAGAAAAAGGAAAAACCCAAAAAAAAGAGAAAAAGGAAAAACCCAAAAAAAGAGAAAAAGGAAAAACCCAAAAAAAGAGAAAAAGGAAAAACCCAAAAAAAGAGAAAAAGACAAAAAGCCAAAAAAATAGGAAAAGACAAAACGGACAAAAAAAGAGAAAAAGGAAAAACCCAAAAAAAGAGAAAAAGGAAAAACCCAAAAAAAGAGAAAAAGGAAAAATCCAAAAAAAGAGAAAAAGGAAAAACCCAAAAAAAGAGAAAAAGGAAAAACCCAAAAAAAGAGAAAAAGGAAAAATCCAAAAAAAGAGAAAAAGACAAAAAGCCAAAAAAAGAGAAAAAGACAAAAAGCCAAAAAAAGAGAAAAAGGAAAAACCCAAAAAAAGAGAAAAAGACAAAAAGCCAAAAAAATAGGAAAAGACAAAACAGACAAAAAAAGAGAAAAAGACAAAAAGCCAAAAAAAGAGAAAAAGAAAAAACCCAAAAAAAGAGAAAAAGACAAAAAGCCAAAAAAATAGGAAAAGACAAAACAGACAAAAAAAGAGAAAAAGGAAAAATCCAAAAAAAGAGAAAAAGGAAAAACCCAAAAAAAGAGAAAAAGGAAAAACCCAAAAAAAGAGAAAAAGACAAAAAGCCAAAAAAATAGGAAAAGACAAAACGGACAAAAAAAGAGAAAAAGGAAAAACCCAAAAAAAGAGAAAAAGGAAAAACCCAAAAAAAGAGAAAAAGACAAAAACCCAAAAAAATAGGAAAAGACAAAACGGACAAAAAAAGAGAAAAAGGAAAAATCCAAAAAAAGAGAAAAAGGAAAAACCCAAAAAAAGAGAAAAAGAAAAAACCCAAAAAAAGAGAAAAAGGAAAAATCCAAAAAAAGAGAAAAAGGAAAAACCCAAAAAAAGAGAAAAAGAAAAAACCCAAAAAAAGAGAAAAAGGAAAAATCCAAAAAAAGAGAAAAAGGAAAAACCCCAAAAAAGAGAAAAAGGAAAAACCCAAAAAAAGAGAAAAAGACAAAAATCCAAAAAAATAGAAAAAGACAAAGTGGACAAAAAAAGAGAAAAAGGAAAAATCCAAAAAAAGAGAAAAAGACAAAAAGCCAAAAAAATAGGAAAAGGAAAAACCCAAAAAAAGAGAAAAAGGAAAAACCCAAAAAAAGAGAAAAAGGAAAAACCCAAAAAAAGAGAAAAAGGAAAAACCCAAAAAAAGAGAAAAAGACAAAAACCCAAAAAAATAGAAAAAGACAAAACGGACAAAAAAAGAGAAAAAGGAAAAATCCAAAAAAAGAGAAAAAGGAAAAACCCAAAAAAATAGAAAAAGACAAAAAGCCAAAAAAATAGGAAAAGACAAAACAGACAATGAAAGAGAAAAAAGAAAAATCCAGAAAGAGAGAAAAAGACAAAAAGCCAAAAAAAGAGAAAAAGACAAAAAGCCAAAAAAAGAGAAAAAGACAAAACAGACAATGAAAGAGAAAAAAGAAAAATCCAGAAAGAGAGAAACAGACAAAATGACAAAAGAAGACCAGAAGACAAAAAGCCAAAGAAATAGAAAAAACAAAACGCACAATGAAAGAGAAAAAAGAAAAATCCAGAAAGAGAGAAACAAACAAAATGACAAATGAAGACCAAAAGACAAAAAGCCAAAGAAATAGAAAAAACAAAACGGACAATGAAAGAGAAAAAAGAAAAATCCAAAAAGAAAGTAACAGACAAAATGACAAAAGAAGACCAAAAGACAAAAAGCCAAAGAAATAGAAAAAACAAAACGGACAATGAAAGAGAAAAAAGAAAAATCCAAAAAGAAAGTAACATACAAAATGACAAAAGAAGACCAAAAGACAAAACGCCAAAGAAATAGAATAAACAAAACGGACAATGAAAGAGAAAAAAGAAAAATCCAGAAAGAGAGAAACAGACAAAATGACAAAAGAATACCAAAAGACAAAAAGCCAAAGAAATAGAAAAACCAAAACGGACAATGGAAGAGAAAAAAGAAAAATCCAAAAAGAAAGTAACAGACAAAATGACAAAAGAAGACCAAAAGACAAAAAGCCTAAGAAATAGAAAAAACAAAACGGACAATGAAAGAGAAAAAAGAAAAATCCAAAAAGAAAGTAACATACAAAATGACAAAAGAAGACCAAAAGACAAAAAGCCAAAGAAATAGAATAAACAAAACGGACAATGAAAGAGAAAAAAGAAAAATCCAGAAAGAGAGAAACAGACAAAATGACAAAAGAAGACCAAAAGACAAAAAGCCAAAGAAATAGAAAAACCAAAACGGACAATGGAAGAGAAAAAAGAAAAATCCAAAAAGAAAGTAACAGACAAAATGACAAAAGAAGACCAAAAGACAAAAAGCCTAAGAAATAGAAAAAACAAAACGGACAATGAAAGAGAAAAAAGAAAAATCCAAAAAGAAAGTAACATACAAAATGACAAAAGAAGACCAAAAGACAAAAAGCCAAAGAAATAGAAAAAACAAAACGGACAATGAAAGAGAAAAAAGAAAAATCCAGAAAGAGAGAAACAGACAAAATGACAAAAGAAGACCAAAAGACAAAAAGCCAAAGAAATAGAAAAACCAAAACGGACAATGGAAGAGAAAAAAGAAAAATCCAAAAAGAAAGTAACAGACAAAATGACAAAAGAAGACCAAAAGACAAAAAGCCAAAGAAATAGAAAAAACAAAACGGACAATGAAAGAGAAAAAAGAAAAATCCAAAAAGAGAGAAACAGACAAAATAACAAAAGAAGACAAAAAAATAGAAAAAGACAAAAAGCTAAAAAAATAGGAAAAGACAAAACGGACAAAAAAAGAGAAAAAGGAAAAACCCAAAAAAAGAGAAAAAGACAAAAAGCCAAAAAAATAGAAAAAGACAAAACGGACAAAAAAAGAGAAAAAGGAAAAACCCAAAAAAAGAGAAAAAGACAAAAAGCCAAAAAAAATAGGAAAAGACAAAACAGACAAAAAAAGAGAAAAAGGAAAAATCCAAAAAAAGAGAAAAAGGAAAAACCCAAAAAAAGAGAAAAAGAAAAAACCCCAAAAAAAGAGAAAAAGACAAAAAGCCAAAAAAATAGGAAAAGACAAAACGGACAATGAAAGAGAAAAAAGAAAAAACCAAAAAGAGAGAAACAGACAAAATGACAAAAGAAAACAAAAAGACAAAAAGCCAAAGAAATATAAACAGACAAAACGGACAATGAAATAGAAAAAAGAAAAATCCAAAAAGAGAGAAACAGACAAAATGACAAAAGAAGACAAACAGACAAAAAGCCAAAGAAATAGAAACAGACAAAACGGACAATGAAAGAGAAAAAAGAAAAATCCAAAAAGAGAGAAACAGACAAAATTACAGAAGAAGACAAAAAGATAAAAAGCCAAAAAATAGAAAAAGACAAAACGGACAAAAAAAGAGAAAAAGGAAAAATCCAAAAAAAGAGAAAAAGACAAAAAGCCAAAAAAATAGAAAAAGACAAAACGGACAAAAAAGAGAAAAAGGAAAAATCCAAAAAAAGAGAAAAAGACAAAAAGCCAAAAAAAGAGAAAAAGACAAAACGGACAATGAAAGAGAAAAAAGAAAAATCCAAAAAGAGAGAGAAATACAAAATGACAAAAGAAGACAAAAAGACAACAAAGTGAAAAAGGACAAAAAAAGAGTAGAAGAAGGATTTTACGGAATTACTTCGAACGATGATAAACGAATGAATATCAAATAAAATAAAGACAAAAATAAGAAAAAGAAATAATGTTAATAATTAAGAATACTATCAATATATACATGTGTGTTGTGTATGTATATATATAATATGCGTATCACAGTAATTAGTAACATGAGAGAATATACATTACGTAATTGTTCAAAACACGTCATTATTGACGTGATTATATGATCATTAGGAAATAGTGTCACGCATAGTCTAATAAGATTACATAGATGCATTTGCGTATATTACAATCTATAGTAATTAAATGAGATTTATGTGTCTATACTATGAAACTGACATGCATAAGTCCCTGACAAATATTCAGCAAGGTTCGATATATATATATAAGCTACATAATATTATATTTAGTCTTTATAATAGTATATTTTTAAGAAAGTTAATAACTAACATAACAAAAAAGTAATTTTATAAAAAAATAAAATTTAAAATATTCTAAATATCACATATTCTAAATATCACATATTCTAAATATCACATATTCTAAATATCACATATTCTAAATATCACAACATATCAAATAGAAGTCAATTAATTGAGAAGTACAAATTAAAATATTGTAACATTATAATTATATTTTTTTAAAAAGTATCATCTTCATCATTGTTCTTATATATAAGATAATAACAATGATGATAATGATGATAAAGATGAATCTGAAAATCAAGATGAGGGAAATACTAGTAATAATAACAACAATTCTAATACTTTGTGATATAAAAAAACGAAGCTCGACGCTTCAGCTAAATATACTTTTCATGGACCATGACAAGTATATTTACTTGAAGCGTTTAGTTTTGTTTTTTTATATCACAAAGTATTAGAATGATTGTTGTTATTATTACTATTATTTCCCTCATCTTGATTTTCAATGTCATCTTTATCATCATAATCAACATTGATATATAATGACGACGAAGATGAAGATATTAGAATTGTTGTTAATATCATTACTATCTTCTTCATCTTTATCTTCATAATTATCATCATTATTATTCTTATAAATAATAATAATGATGATAATAACGATGAAGATGAAGATGAAGATGGAGAAGATGAAGATGAGGATGAAGATGAAGATGCTGATGAAGACGAAAGTGCCAATGAAGATGAAGAAAATGTTAATAATAATAATAACAATTATTCTAATTTTCCTAAGTTCTAACAATTTTTCTAAGTTTCCTTTTTTTATATTACAAAGGATTAGAATAATTGTTGTTATTATTGTTATTATTTTCCTCATCTTCATTGGCACTTTCTTCTTCATCAGCATCCTCATCTTTGTTATCATTATCGTTATTATTCTTATAAATAATAATAATAACGATAATGACGTTGAAGATGAAGATGAAAATGGAGAAGATGAAGATGAGGATGAAGATGAGGATGCCGATGAAGACGAAAGTGCCAATGAAGATGAAGAAAATGTTAATAATAATAATAACAATTATTCTAATTTTCCTAAGTTCTAACAATTTTTCTAAGTTTCCTTTTTTTATATTACAAAGGATTAGAATAATTGTTGTTATTATTGTTATTATTTTCCTCATCTTCATTGGCACTTTCTTCTTCATCGGCATCCTCATCTTTGTTATCATTATCGTTATTATTCTTATAAATAATAATAATAACGATAATGACGTTGAAGATGAAGATGAGGATGAAGATGAAGATGCCGATGAAGACGAAAGTGCCAATGAAGATGAAGAAAATGTTAATAATAACAATAACAATTATTCTAATTTTCCTAAGTTCTAACAATTTTTCTAAGTTTCCTTTTTTTATATTACAAAGGATTAGAATAATTGTTGTTATTATTGTTATTATTTTCCTCATCTTCATTGGCACTTTCTTCTTCATCGGCATCCTCATCTTTGTTATCATTATCGTTATTATTCTTATAAATAATAATAATAACGATAATGACGTTGAAGATGAAGATGAAAATGGAAAAGATGAAGATGAGGACGAAGATGAAGCTGCTGATGAAGACGAAAATTCCAATGAAGATGAAGAAAATGTTAATAATAATAATAACAATTATTCTAATTTTCCTAAGTTCTAACAATTTTTCTAAGTTTCCTTTTTTTATATTACAAAGGATTAGAATAATTGTTGTTATTATTGTTATTATTTTCCTCATCTTCATTGGAACTTTCTTCTTCATCAGCATCTTCATCTTCGTCCTCATCTTCGTTATCATTATCTTTATTATTCTTATAAATAATAATAATAAAGAATAATAAAGATAATAAATCCCATTCATCTTCATTTTCATTTTAATCTTCATCTTCATCTTCATCTTCATCTTCATCTTTATCTTCATCTTCATCTTCAACCTCATTATCATTATTATTCTTATAAATAGTAATAATAATGATAATGACGACGAAAATGAAGATGAAGAAGATAATAATAAATCTTCATTTTCATTTTCATCTTCGTCTTCAGCATCGTCATCATTATTATTCTCATAATAATAATAATATTATTATTATAAGAATAAATCTTCATAATAATAATATTATTATTATTATAAGAATAATAAGGATGACGATCCAGAAGACGATGATGAAAATGAAAATGAAGATGAAGAAGATAATAATAATAACAACAATTCTAATACTTTGTGATATAAAAAAAAAAGCAACGATACGCTTCAAATAGATATATTTGTCATAGTATAGACATCAGTAATCAATAAGATATACATACGCATACACACATTGTATAAAATTAAAATTGTTTCTTTTTAAAATATGTAATAATCAAAAATATAAAAAAAATAATTATTGATCTTATATAAATAGTAATAACAGTAATAATAACAATAACCATAATATTTTACAAAGATAAAAAATATTAAACAAATTAAAAAAAGTTAACCATATTACAGATAACTGCATTTGTGTAAGGATGCAGTACGATTATTCTCGTTGGTACTAGTCAATTGGATGAGATTCATAACCATTACTGCACGCGAAGGGGCAGAAGGGAGAGAGTTAGCTACAGGTGGTCCCGGGCAAATCAATACGGCTCGTATATTCTCGGTGAATGTCGAGCTCTTTACCTCTCACTCTCACACACAATCTCACTCTGTCTTTATCTTTCTCTCTCATACACTCAACACTTCATGTCTCTCATATACAATAGTAGTACTATGATTCCTACATAGGATTCTGATATTGCTCGATGCTTGTCGCTTACCGGGTCAATTTTCGATGGGAGATTCAAATACGTGTGCATTCTCGTACCAGCGCGTTTATATACATATGTACATATAAATATTCCAATGAAAAAATTTTTACATTTATATTTTTCTGCTTTTCTACTGATATTTTTTTATACTTTTATACTTTTATACTTTTATACTTTTATACT
Organism: Vespula vulgaris; assembly: GCF_905475345.1. Lineage (NCBI taxonomy): Eukaryota > Metazoa > Arthropoda > Insecta > Hymenoptera > Vespidae > Vespula > Vespula vulgaris. The sequence goes on along the minus strand of NC_066597.1, from coordinate 3,643,845 downwards.
GTAATACTTTTATACGCAAGTATTTCTCTGCTTCTGTACTTTTACACGTCCGTATAAAAGTATAGAAATAGGAAATACATGTGTATAAAAGTAAACATTTATACACATGTATAAAATACATTTGTATTTTTTTACTTTTATACTTATATACATGTGTATAAAATTCTCTTTTATACATATTATTAAAATACATATGTATTTTTTTGCTTTTATACTTTTACACAACGTATAACGTACTACGTATAACGTAGTGTAAAAGTATAAAAGCAAAAAAATACATATGTATTTTATACATATGTATAAAAGAGAATTTTATACACATGTATAAAATACATATGTATTTTTTTGTTTTTATACATTTACACGTAAGTGTAAAAGTATAGAAGCAAAGGAATACATATGTAGAAAGTATAAAAGTAAAAAAATACATATGTATTTTTTAGTTTTATACTTGTATATATATATGTATTTTTCTACTTTTCTACTGATATTTTTTTCTACCTTTATACGTTTATAGATATATATTTTTCTACTTTTATACGTATATAGATATATATTTTTTTACTTTTATACGTATATAGATATATATTTTTTTACTTTTATGCGTATATAGATATATATTTTTTTACTTTTATACGTATATAGATATATATTTTTCTACTATTATACGTATATAGATATATATTTTTTTACTTTTATGCGGATATAGACATATATTTTTTTACTTTTATACGTATATAGATATATATTTTTCTACTTTTATACGTATATAGATATATATTTTTTTACTTTTATGCGGATATAGATATATATTTTTTTACTTTTATACGTATATAGATATATATTTTTTTACTTTTATGCGTATATAGATATATATTTTTTTACTTTTATACGTATATAGATATATATTTTTCTACTTTTATACGTATATAGATATATTTTTTTATTTTTATACTTTTATACATATATATTTTTCTATTTTTATACTTCTATACATGTGTTTAAAATTCTCTTTTATACATATTATTAAAATACATATGTATTTTTTTGCTTTTATACTTTTACACAACGTATAACGTACTACGTATAACGTAGTGTAAAAGTATAAAAGCAAAAAAATACATATGTATTTTATACATATGTATAAAAGAGAATTTTATACACATGTATAAAATACATATGTATTTTTTTGTTTTTGTACATTTATACGTAAGTGTAAAAGTATAGAAGCAAAGGAATACATATGTAGAAAGTATAAAAGTAAAAAAATACATATGTATTTTTCTACTTTTCTACTGATATTTTTTTCTACTTTTATACGTTTATCGATATATATTTTTCTACTTTTATACTTCTATACATGTGTATAAAATTCTCTTATATACATATTATTGAAGTACATATGTATTTTTTTGCTTTTATACTTTTATACGTAGTGTAAAAGTATAAAATCAAAAAAAACATATGTATTTTATACATATGTATAAAAGAGAATTTTATACACATGTATAAAATACATATGTATTTTTTTGTTTTTATACATTTATACGTAAGTGTAAAAGTATAGAAGCAAAGAGATACATATGTAGAAAGTATAAAAGTAAAAAAATACACACTTTTTTTTTAGTTTTATACTTATATATATATGTATTTTTTTACTTTTCTACTGATATATTTTTCTACTTTTATACGTTTATAGATATATATTTTTCTATTTTTATACGTATATAGATATATATTTTTTTACTTTTATGCGGATATAGATATATATTTTTTTACTTTTATACGTATATAGATATATATTTTTCTACTTTTATACGTATATAGATATATATTTTTTTACTTTTATGCGGATATAGATATATATTTTTTTACTTTTATACTTTTATACATATGTATTTTTCTACTTTTTTACTTGTTATACTTTTATAGATATATTTTTTTTTACTTTTCTGCTTTTATACTGATTTTTTTTTTATTTTTTGACTTTTATACTTTTTTACTTTTCTACTTTTCTACTTTTAGACACATATATTTTTCTACTTTTATACATATATATTTTTCCACTGTTATACGTTTAGAGATATATATTTTTCTATTTTTCTACTTCTGTGTATAAAATTGTATAAAAATTGTATAAAAGATAACTTATTTTTAAAAATATTAATGACCATTCTTTGGACTATCGCATTTAAATATCAGTAGAAAGCTATGGCGCAAATACTGTCTATTACAATATACCGGACAAAACTTATTATCATTAACATATATCGACAACTGATTATCATATTATTCAACATTTATCGACAATTATTACGTCAATATATATTCAAATAATAGCACATGTGATTATTCATCTGTACATATCTCTATACGAACATATATATATGACATATATCCAAATTAGTTTCTTTAATATTCTTTGGATTGTATATTCCACATATAAATTTAGATAATGACCATATAAATATAGAACACATAGATTGACGTAAATCCAAATTGGTTTCTCTAGCATTTTATGACATATATATTACGTGTATTTAGATAATGACATATATCACTATTGAACACATATATAGATTGACATATATCCAAATTGGTTTCTTTAATACTTTTAGGATTATATCTCACACACATATATATATAGATAACAGCACATATAATTATTCAAGATATATAAATTCACATAAATCCAAATTGATTTCTTTAACATTTATAGGATTATGTTTCACATATATAATGGCACATGTAAATATTGAACACATATAGATTGACATAAATCTTAATATTGATTTTTCTAACATTTTTACGATTATGTCATATATATATCTATTTATGTATATATGTAAAATTTATATATTTATAATTGTTGAATATATTTTGATATTGTGCAAATAATAGTGTAAGAAAAAAAAAAGTTTGAAATAATTATTATTAACACTATTATATTTATGAAAAATATCGTTGTAAATATTAAAACTAACTTAAAATTATTTTGATTTTCGTATCTTCTGTATATAAACAAGTTCCTTGCAAAAAAATTCTAATCAGACTGATATTATATATATGTATATATGTATTATCATTGCATAATTGTTATATATATGTTAACACGAATGTATATATGTGTTTATATTATTATATGTGTTAATATGAATATATATATATATATATACTCGTTAACAGATATGTATTATTCGTTAATAGACATCTAATGGTTAATTGATATATTAGATGATTTTTTTTTTACGAACCTATCATTTGTTTCGGATATGTTAATGATAATGTATCTTTTTCTACAATCTCATGAAGATATGTATAACATGGTATCAATTTATATTGACTAATACATTCCACAACCCAATTGCTAGAAATTATTATGGCCTTGATTTCTTTGTACCAACTTGCTATAAAAGTTAACATCGCATTAATTTACTACTTCATTTAGTTTATAAAAAGAAAATTAAAGATTTAAACTTACCAATAATTTCATCCGTATGCACTCCGCTTTGTACCAATATAATTTTATACTTTTCTTTGGCGGTAATAAAGTCATCCATAGTTTGAACAATCGTAGCGCCCAATGCTTTCAATAAGTCCTATATCGAAATAGACAGGAAATTCTTGATTATATTTAGCCATTTCGAATTAGAAGAAAGTTTCGCGATAAATAGAATATATGTATATATAAAAATAAATAAATACATATATATATGTACATATGTATATACCTCGAATTGATTTACTGTTATACTTCGGAAAGGTTCGATACAAAGGAAAGTAAATCCATTGAAAAAGTTTTCTCTATGGCGTGATCCTGGAGGAGTTGCTTTAGGAGTACAAAAGTTAATAACTTCGTAAGGTTCTTCGTTTACTATAGTTTTTTCCTTTAAACAATCCGTGACCCAATTAAAACAAACGACGAATTTTTTATAGGCCATGCCTTGCAGAAACTTCAAAGTTTTAGTGACTGTGTTGTTGTTTATACCAACAATTACGTGAGTAACCGTTGGATTAAATTTTTTCGTCCATTTGATACTTAACATAGATGACAATTGTTTGATTGAATCGACTTGATTAGCCGTCAGGTTACTCCAAATGAGACACATATCTTTCAATTGATTTTGTCTGCTCGTGCTAGCACTCGTCCTAACAGTATCCGTATTGGTATTCGACTGTGATTCAAGAGATTTTTCATCTTCGTTTAGGGAAGAGCTCTCTCCTTGACCACGATTATGAGCCGTTTGGTACGTTTTACATATATTCTGATGACACACTTGGACCTTATTTTTATTTGTTTTTGGGCTGACTTGAAATTTAGAAGTTTCTGATAAGGATGACTTCACGTTCATCTTATTCGTCGTCACTATATTCTCAACTTGGAAGCTTTTGCTTGATGATGGTATAGCTTCTGGTATGGTCGAAGATTTTTCTACTTCAGTTATCTCACTGAGATCAACTGTGTCCATACTGTAATTATTTTTAATATAAAACATTTTTGTAATATAATAGAAATATATTTTTGTAAGAATTTATAATATAAAAATACTGTAAATTATAATTCAAAATACGATTATTGTTATATATAACGAGCGTCGTTAGAAATACCGGGAGATAATTCATTAAATTTTATTTTATTACCAAGATAAATTCATTAAACTTTTTCAATTGGCAATCGGCAACGCCAATAAAGTTGAAAATTTCTCATGATTTGACACTTTCAAAATTTCCAATGAAATCCAAAAGGGTGGATGGTTCTCTGGTACAAATGAATGATAAAAACAGATACACCAGCTGTCAAGAATACAAAGGAGGGCAAGAAAATGAGAGAATCAAACAATAATAGTAGTGATATTGATTCGAATGATAGCATATTGTACAATAAAGTGATCCAAATGGAAAATCAGGATGATGATACTCAAAGCATATGAAGCGACAAGATAAATATACCCATATCTCCCGGTCTCAGTAACTAACAATATGTCCGGTGGGAAATAAACAGATATTATGAAATAATAATGCTTAGTTTACTGATAACAATTTTAAAGAAATGAAAGCAAATACAAAAATTAACGACGCTCGTTATTAAAGATTAGATATTATTTTTCTTTCTTTTTCTTTTTTTATTTTATTTTCGAATAAATAGAATAGACAGAATTCAAATTTCTCTTATTAGCTAATTTTATAAATTTTGAAGATAAATCAGAAAAGCATTTATTTCTCACAAATGTTGTTTCTTCAAATTCATTAAATTTAATTAAAAAGGATAATTAACATATTAAAATATTTTATGTTACAATTTCAATTTTCTAAGAGAAGTGAGGTAGATGGAGGCAAGGAAGTAAAAAAAAAAATACTTACGATTTTTTATCAGATTGCTGTGTTTTTTTGACTGTTTCATTGTCAGTAGGAATTTTTTCAGCATCCTGTAAAAAAAAGGACATGTAAGAAGAGGCAAAAAAGAAAAGGAAGGAAAGAAAGAAAAAAAAGAAAAGAAAAAGAAAAATTTGAAAATAGAAAACCAGCAATCTACTTTGTTAGCAAGATTCGTTTCTTCTTCGAGATCGTTTGTGGATTTTGATGGTGTTTGCAATAAATTGTTTAATTCGTCTTCTTGAGACAATGCTTTTGTATTTGTTGACTCTTCTGAAGTCATTAAATCGATAATACTAAAGAGATCTTCTTCGAGAGCACTGAGTAAAAGTTGATCTTGTGTTATGTTGAAGAAAGAATCATATTTTGTCAGTTGTTCGCAATCACACAAGGTATCTTTTTGTTTCTCCGTACTTTGGTCTTTGCCTCTATTATTCTCGTGTTCTTCTTTCTCAGATATCATCAATGTTGTCTGTTTATCTTCGGCGTTTTGTTTGTTCATGATAGTATCTTTTTCAGTCATGTGTACTTGAACATCATCTGTCGTGTTCTTAGCAGTTTTATTCTTTTCATTGGAACTATTGAAATTTTCGATCATTGTATTATCTTCCTTGTCCATCTGCAAATTTTCTTTGGATGTACTGGCGTTTAAATTGACTTCATTGATTTGAGTGTAGGATATTGTTGACGAAGGAATGTCATGTTGATCTTTATTTAACTCTTGCGTACTGCTAACAATGTTTTTATCTGAGAAGAAATTCTTTAAAGTATCTCTTATGTTGTCGACTTTGTTTGATTGATCAATCTCTTTTACGTTTTGATTTTCATTCCATGTGATCTCCTTTTCATTTGTTCTAATTGATCTCTCTTTGTCTATAATGTCATTGTTCCATTCTTCTGGTTTCTCACATTCATTTGTTGCTGCAGCAGATGTATTGGGCTTTTGCCAATCAATACTTTGCGAAGTCATTGTCATTGAAGGTTTGTTCGACATTAATTTTTCCTTCAACTTCTGTAATTCATTTGCTCCAATGAAGTTTTGTGACATATTCAAACTATTGCACCAATTATTTATGATTTCCATTATGAAATTAATGTCAGTCGAATCTTTTAAGATTGTACACTTTTCTTTTTTATCAGTTTCGACTTCTTTGTCATTTTCATTCTCTATGCTGTCTGTCTTTCTTTTCTTTGTTAGACTGTTATCAGAGTCTGAATCGGAATCAATTGTTATTATTTCATTCATTGTGTTTATTCTTGCTCTCTTCTTAGGCATATTTTTAGCAGACTGTAAACCAAGTTTGTTATTGCTTTTTACATTTGCCTTTATTCCTATAAAATCATCATTAGTATCCGAATCTGAACTAAGTATTATTACTTCATGGTATTTGTTTTTTAAATTTCCATCGGATATATCACTGAGCCCCGGACTTATGGGTATATTTTTCTTGTCGTTTCGTATGCTTTTAGTATCATTACCCAGATTTTCTCTTTGGTTCATTTTATTGTACGATATGCTATTATTTGAATCAATATCATTACTACTATTGTTTGATCTTCTCGTTTTTTCGCCCTCCATTGTTTTCTTGATATCTGGTGTATCTCTTTTTTCATTCATTTGTACCAATAAACCATTCACCCTTTTGGGTCTCATTCGAAATTTTGAAAGTGTCAAATCATGAGAAATTTTCAACTTTATTGGCGTTGCCGACTGCCAATTGAGAAAGTTTAACTGCGTGTCATTTCCCGTAGTTATCTTTCTCATTACACTTGTCGGTTCCGAACGAATCTCACTTGTATTAATATCTCTTGGTTCATTCGTTTCTTCAGAAATATCTTCTACATTTTTCTTCGGAGATTCGTCGGATTTAATATTTTGTTCGTTTACGATGCTGGTATTTAAAGGAATGTTTAACGAATCTTGCGTGGGTTTGTTCGGCGAACTTTCCTGTATTTCTTCCAGCACGTTTATCGGATAATTTTCGTTTTTCTCAACGATTTCATTCGAAGGTCCTTCCATCGCCATGACCATCTCCATCTCCATCTCCACCTCCATCTCCTTCTCCTTCTCCTCCTCCTCCTCCTTCTCCCCCTTCTCGGAATCGTCATCTTTGTTCTTTGTTTCTCTATTTTCCATTGTATCCATTTTCTTTTTAATCGAACCTAATTTATAAAATTGTATCTTTCCTCTCGATTCTGACGATACTCTGCTGTACTTATGTAATGGTACGATACAAGTTTCCATATCAGCATCTGAAGTATTCGTCAGTTCGATAGGCTTATAATTTTTTCTCTTTTTCCCTTTAATATTACTTTCGTTTTTATCCATGTCTAATTTCTCTGCTACGTTGCTAACGATTCCTCTATCGTTAATAGCAACACCTGGAGAAATATCTGTGGATAATATATTTCTTTGACTCATTTCTTTCGTTGGATTATATCTGACGATCGATAATTGAGATGTGCTGGATGATACAGAAGTTTCGTTGGATGTACTAACGATCGTTGAACTTTTTCTCTTAAATATCGACTCGTACGGTTTCATTACTTGATTTGTCAGCTCTATATTGTTGCTGATTCTTATCGGTCTATATTGTTTCATTCCAGGAGATAGTATAATTGTATTTTTAGATGAATTATCACAACGATTTACTCTGACAGGTGCAGTTTTCTGATCACGCTGTCTGATGTTGGTAATCGTTGAATTCATTGATTCATCTATTTTTTCCATTAACAATCTCCTTGGAATTATTTCTTGATTCGATTGAGATGTACGATTTGTGTCATCATTCGTAGATATATTGACGTTATCCATATCGGTAATGTCATCTATCTGTACACGAGGCAAACTTAATGGTATTTGTGTTCCTTCTTCCAAAGAAATAATTGTATTTTGTGGAAACTTCTGCTCATATTTATTTGTTGGTTGTTCGTTCCAAATAAATAGATTGTGAGTAGAAGTAGAAGGAAACACTTGATCATCGTTTGCTCGATGAACAATTACATTTTCAATCAATTCGTTTTTCTTTTCTTGACCTAACGATACAAGTTGTGTTATCGTTGACGAGATCGCTGACGATATCGTTGACGATATCGCTGACGATATCATAGGTCGTTTTTTTTTTACGTATAATTCGTCTAACATATTCGTTGAACTACTCGTACTTGGTAAGTCGATGTTCAATGAATTTCCTCTTATCTCCCTTTCAACTTCAACGATCCTGTTCAAAGGTTCGTTAGTTGTATTAACAGACTCTAATTCTCTAGTTGAACTGCCTGCATCGATACTCGCAGTTGCAATGTCGTAAGGATTCTGTAAGAATGTTTCTATATCCAAAGGTGACCTTGCACTCGCTTGGATCGCTTGGTATTGTAGTTTAAGCTGTCTAAGATCGTTCTGAATTTCTCTATAGAGAAATGGCATTGAAACTTTCTTTTTGTTTTTTTCTTTTGTTTTAACCGTAGCTTGACTTTTTGTCAAGTTTGAAGTTTTTTGCTTTACGTTATTTCCACTTTGTACGTTTACTAAACGACTCGAGCTGGTAGTACTACTGGATGGTATTGTGGAAATATTAGATATCTCTGCAGTATTGTTCGAACTACCAGTTCTCCTATTGCTAGGATTTTCAAATTGTTCAGCGTTAGGTAAATTTTGCCGCCTATTGCTTACTCTGTTCTGTTGTCGAGAGGTTGTGCTGTTGGTCGAAGATACATTTTGTCTCCGCCACTGGCGAGTAATAATGCCGGATGTGTCTTCAGTGACCACCAAACGTCTCGCTCTTCTTGTTTCATTTGTAGAGCCAATTTTCTTTGTATTATTCTTCTGTTCTCTACACATATTGTTTCTTTCACCTTCGACGGCTTGACGCGAGGTGCTCGGTTGTTCTTCCAAGGGAATAGGGTTTCTCTCAACGATCACTGGGGTATTTCCAATAGTACTTCTATTTCCCCTCGTGACCGTTGCACTGGCTCTACTACGTCTTTGACGATTTGACGTAGTACAAGCTTCTCTCGTGTTTTGTGGAAATCTTGTATACGAGAGTACTGTAACATAGGATTATAGTTATTATAATATTATAAAAATAAAAAAAAAAAGAACAAAAGGAATATAAAAGAAAAAAAAAAAAGAAAAATAGAAATACTAATGAGATCATCTTATCTTGATTCAATGATCAGATTTATATACGCTTTTTAGTATCAAAACAAATTTGATTATTTTGATTCAGTTAAAATAATGATAGAATAAAAAAACGTATAATAACGTTTCATTCATGTCTCCAGTTCGATTATGATTCCTTGAAGGAGATTATCTTCTTTTCACCGAATCATCAGATTTATACACATTTTTTAGTATCAAAACAAATTTGATTATTTTGATTCAGTTAAAATAATGGTAGAATTAAGAAATGTATAATAACGTTTCATTCATGTCTCCAGTTCGATTATGATTCCTTGAAGGAGATCATCTTATTTTCACCGAATCATCAGATTTATACACATTTTTTAGTATCAAAACAAATTTGATTATTTTGATTCAGTTAAAATAATGGTAGAATTAAGAAATGTATAATAACGTTTCATTCATGTCTCCAGTTCGATTATGATTCCTTGAAGGAGATCATCTTATTTTCACTGAATCATCAGATTTATATACACTTTTTAGTATCAAAAAGAAAATTGATTTTTTTAATTTAGTTAAAATAATGATAGAAGTAAAAGACTCTAATAACCTTTCATTCATGTCTCCAGTTCGATTATGATTCCTTGAAGGAAATCATCTTATTTTCATTGAATCATCAGATTTATATACACTTTTTAGTATCAAACAGAAAATTGATTTTTTTAATTTAGTTAAAATAATGATAGAAGTAAAAGACTCTAATAACCTTTCATTCATGTCTCCAGTTCGATTATGATTCCTTGAAGGAGATCATCTTATTTTGACTGAATCATCAGATTTATATACACTTTTTAGTATCAAAAAGAAAATTGATTTTTTTAATTTAGTTAAAATAATGATAGAAGTAAAAGATTCTAATAACCTTTCATTCATGTCTCCAGTTCAATTATGATTCCTTGAAGGAGATCATCTTATTTTGACTGAATCATCAGATTTATATACACTTTTTAGTATCAAAAAGAAAATTGATGTTTTTAATTTACTTAAAATAATGTTAGAATTGAAAAATGTATAATAACGCTTCACTTATGTCTCTAGTTCGATTATGATTCCTTGAAGATCATCTTATTTCTGCTGAATCATCAGATTTATATATACTTCTTAGTATCAAAAAGAAAATTGATTTTTTTAATTTAGTTAAAATAATGTTAGAATTGAAAAATGTATAATAACGTTTCACTTATGTCTCTAGTTCGATTATGATTCTTTGAAAGAGACCATCTTATTTCGACTGAATGATCAGATTTATATTCACTTTTTAGTATCAAAAAAAAAATTGATTATTTTAACTTAGTTAAAATAATGGTAGAATTAAAAAATTTCATTCATGTCTCTAGTTCGATTATGATTCCTTGAAGGCGATCGTCTTATTTTGACTGAATGATCAGATTTATATACACTTTTTAGTATCAAAAAGAAAATTGATTATTTTCATTTAGTTAAAATAATGGTAAAATTAAAAAATGTATAATGACGTTTCATTCAGGTCTTTAACTTAATTATGATTTCTTGTGCACTGATGAAAGAATTATGAATTCAAATTACGTGATACACTGATGGTGATCTTTATAAAAGATAAAGAGTTTTTACTTACTGTCGATGTTTGTATCTTGACGAATGGCACGAACAAGATGATTGAAATGATTAATATACTTCTGTATATGCAAGTTCTTTTTAATATGTCTCTTTTGTATAATATTGTTACATAGAGGACATTTAGGATGTCTTCTATTTAATACTGGTTTTAAACAAGGACGACAAAAAGAATGTCCACACTTTGTTTTCACTGCTGTAGAAAGCATATCCAAACTATAAAAAAATTGATCGAGTTTATATATCAAGTTACGAATAATTCAGCTTCTAGACTTAGTAGAAATAAAAGAAAGATTTCACTTAATATTACCGACAGCATACTTTGATGACTCTATAAAGAAGACATATGAAGATCTAGCTTTCAGAGATCGATTGTTGCTTTATACGTTTCAAAGCGCATGGGAAGTATTGTAGAATTATATATCTAATAGCAAAAGAGTTTAGTAGAAGATTGTTATTGTAATATTTTCTTCCAAATTCCTTTTTTTAATTTTTGATCTAATTGACCAGAAAAAAGATAAAGAAAACAAAATTCAATAAAACATAATAGATAAAATACCAGAATTTGGCAGTTGTTTAAGATGATCGGCAATTATTAAAATCTTGTCGATATTCACTTTTTTTCGACTTTATTTGTTTTATTTGTTTTTTTTCATTTACATTTTTATGATAGAAATGTGCTTACCAAATTGAACATTGTAGACACTTTTGAATAGACTTCACTGCTTCGGATAAAATATCGAATAATGGATTTCGACTTTCAGACATTTTGTTGAATAATCGAAATAATACGAGATGACAACAATTTTTACTGTTCAGACATCATCGTAAACTCGAGTTGTTAGATTGGAGGATTATAACCTCTACCACAACCTCACTCTTCCGTTCTTCGTAAGGAAGTAATTTTGGGTCCCTCAAAGTTATGTGATAAAGCATGGTTTCTAAATTTCTCCGTTATAGCGCTGTAAGCACAAACTCGGACATCTGGGAAATGTGTGGGAGGGTCTTTATCGTGATATTTAAAATACATATATTCAATATATCGAATATGTCATTCGATATGTCAAGTCAACTTTATTTGCCGACAAATAAATAATTTCGTTTCTCATGAACTCTAACATAACCTTCGATACAAAATTCATTTAATATATTTATTTATAATTATTTAACATTTTTTTAATACATTTTTGTTATACCTTTTTTTAATATACTTTTGTGATAAAAGTATAAAAGAAAAATGATGATATATTAAAAGGATATTAAAAATATATTAAAAGAAGCAAAAAGAAAACATTATATCTGAGAATATTTGAAATAAATCGAATGAATTTTCGAGATAAATGATTGATTTAAGACCGTTCGATATCGAAGGGCCCATATTAAGACAATATATTCTATCTATGTACAATTACTCTGCCATCTTGTGACGTAAGATCATATACAAGAAGGTAACATTTTCATAATGTCGGCCCAGGAGTCAGTCTTCCTCCATACATCGAACTGTCTTCATGTATTCAGCAATTTTATATCGGCAACGTTCCGCTCTTTTTCATTCTGGTAATTATTAGTATCATTGTTAATATATAAAATTAAAATAAAATAGATCATTTTGCCTTTGATATATCATTTTTCATCTTTTATGTATCATTCATATTCTTAAAAAAAAAAAAAAAAAAAAAAAATAAATAAATAAATAAAGAAGAAAGAATGCACTTAACGGAAGAGTGAAATCTTTTCCTTTTTTGTGACGAACTTCGAAATATGTCGTCCTTTTATTTCAATGCGAGTGCATTCGTTTGTTTCGAGATCGGGTATTCGTTTAATTAATTTTTTCTTTTCTTTTCTCCTTTTCCTTTCTACTTCTTTCTTTCTTTTTATTTCTTTCATTTATTTTTGTTTTGTTTAAGATATTATTTCTGTTTAAAAACTTATTGAACGGAACGGAGAAAGGATCCTTTCCAATTAGTGATAATTCCCATCAAGCTTTAGAAATTTTACAATAGACAATGAGTACGCCATCGTCACAAAGCCCTCAGCGGGCGTGAATGTAATATTGTTGACTTCTGATTGAAACGGACGTGCTTCATATTAAAACAATTTAATTTACAAGTACTGTGCCTGTGTACGGGATTTTATATTTATATTATATTTATGAAAGTAACTGCATCTAAATCGATTTATTATTCCTATCAATGATTCAATATATATTATATCTTATTATTCGATACTATTCTACAAAGGAAGGAAAGGAAATAAGATTTTTTTATTATTAATTATTTGATTTTATTATTCCAATGATATTTACAAAATCATTATTTACATCAAAATCACATATTTATATATATACATAATAGAAAAACATTATTTACATTATATTACAAGCTATATTTACATAGGTTTCCATGAGAAAATTATTTTAAACGAATGATTAAATGTTAAATTATATTTACTCATACAATTTGTAAGCGCTTATAAAAACATATTTTGTATAACGTTATTCCGAAATTCAACGAAAACGTTATCTTAAACATATTTTTCAATAAATTAACGTATTAATTACGTATACTCATACATACATAAGATGAATTAAACATTTTTGGATGGAATAAATATATGAAAGATTTAATCCAAATAATACATTTCAAATTAAAATAAAATTAAGAGAATTGCTTGTAAATTGAATTAATCAAAGATAAAAGAAATCTTAAAAAAAAGTAATTGAATTTTGTAATTGTTTAAAAAAATTATTGCCGAATTATAACTTCCTTTTGTGTCGCTTACATACGTATACATCGTTTATTATGTACCCATATAAGCTATTATATACATATATATAAATATACATAACTTAATATATATATAGATATATATATATATAAATATATATACAGAATTGCATATATAGACACAAAAAAAAGAAAGAAAGAGATACATTTGGTACGTTTTCGTTGATTCACGAATAATTTGAAAATGACAGAAATTCGTTTCTATTGACGTAATAATGTTTACACATATATAATAGCTAATATCAAATAAAGACCCGTGTACTCGCTATATCCTATTTACATATGTAATGTGAAAGAAGATTGTTCGAGTTATTTGTTTGATAACCACGAGTATAATAACACATACATACATACATACAAATTGAATCATCAAAATAAATGTGTTTGTTCGTAATATAAGAATACACTCATGGAATTTTTATGTGTAATTAAAAAATGTAAACAAAAAAAAAAAAAAAAAAAAATAAAATAAACTAATGAAAAAAAATTAATTTTAGAGTTGCAGATTTTGCAGAGGCTTTTGAAGAAGCATTTGTGTAAACCCTTCGGGAAGAATTAACAACCAGTGAAAAGATACGTCAGCGTAGGATCTACCAAATGGAGAATACCATGAATATCTTCTTCTTGTGCACGATTTTGGTAGCCGCTGCTTTCGGTATGTATTCATGATTGTTGTTGATGTTATTTTTTGGTTTAGTACTGCATTAGTTTTTTTTTTTAAAACAAAGAACTTAAATATTCGCATGACAAAATTTTAATTTAAACACCAAAACGATTTAATTATTATTTGTTATGACTAACTACACATTTATAATAATGGTATATAAACAAAATACACGCAACAACATTTTATAATATTTTTACATAGTAGTAGTAGTTATTATTATTTACAAACATCGCATTGTGGTCGGTTAACGATTAAAAATTATACATTATGCGATAGAAATTTTTCTATAATTAATAAATTAAATAAAATATTTATTTATTAATTCTCAAGTAGAATATTTTTCAACAAAATCAATTAACTTCGAGTTTATATTTCTGGCTGCATATAAATTTATATAAAGTTGAACGTCAATATAACAATTCCAATATTCGAAACTCTTGGACGATAAAAATGTCGATTATTCTATTATATAAACAAGGAAGAATCGTAGAATTTTATAACTGTTTAACAAAAAGTTACATATACTTATTTTTTTAATCATCGATAATTAATTCGATCAATAGTTTCGAAAGATAATTTCTATAAACTCGCTCACTGTACAAAAAGAAAGAAAAAAAAAAAAAGAGAAAAACAATGATGAAGTAAAAATTGGAACAAATAATTAAAACCAAATATTCTCTTATTTTTGTTAATGCTATCGCTGTTGCTGATCATCACTGATGCTATCACCGACGTTACTACTACTAAACTGGTCTGATGATATGATGATCGTCTTTATCATCGTTACTGTCCTTGTCGTGATCGTCTCGTCTCGTCAACGTCGCTGTCATTGTCGTCGTCGTCGTCACTGTCATAATAATTAACAATTATGATTATGATTACAATTATGATCATGATTATAATTTTAGGCAACGTATTGCCGAAGTTCATGCATCCAGCGGTTAGAAATTTAGAACCCAAGGAGAACGTTACTACTATTTCTCCAGATACCAAGGCTGAGTCTCGCTCCGGTAACGTATCTCCTTTAATAATTTGTTTATGTTTATGTCTTAGATCTATGAGTAGAAAAGTACAAAAATAGTTACTATATACAATTTAGACTAATAGTATAAATTTTTTCTTATTTGAAAATACAGTTGCATTTCGTGATATGGCTAAGGCTTTCGATACGGCTAAAGCAGCTAACACAACTAAGGCTTATGATACTGTTAAGGCCTATGATACAGTTAAAGCTTATGATAGAGTAGAAGGTGACAATACAGTCGTGGTTGGCAACGGAGCTAGAATTTCTGATGAACTTAAAGCTAGTAGTATAACCAATGCTAGTGGTACGATTACGGCTAGTAATACTACTAGAGCTAGTAAAACGAGTAGAGTAGATAATGCAACCACGGCTAGTAATGCAACCAAAAATAATAGAAGGAATAGGCCTAATAACCGAGCTAAGTCTACGAAGATAAATAGAGTTAGTAACAAAACTAGGGTTACTAATGAAACAAAGAATAATACCAAAGTTAAAGCTACCGATGAAATTAGGCCTGATAACAAAAATAAAGTTATTAATGCAAGTAAAGCTAATAATAAAGCTAAAGTTATTAATGCAATTAAAGATAATAATAAAATTGAGACTACTAACTCAGCTAAGTCTAATAATAAAATTGGGAATATTAATGCAAATAAGGCTAATAATAAAACTGAGACTAATATTAAAACTGAGCCTAACAATAAAACTAAAGCTAATAGTGAAACTATGCCTAACAAGAACATCATATATTCTGAACGACCCAGCCCGAATATGCCAAGTACTTATATGGGGGCAGCTAGAATTAGTGATAGTATGCCTAGTAATTTTAGGGGTCGTAACAAAGTTGAGGATAAGGATGTTCTTGTAGTAGGGCAACATATAGCTGAAGTTGGTGGTCATATCCATCGGATAGCTTTAACTAACAATGGTATGAGGATAAAAGAAAGGACAACTAATGCTACACTTACTGATAAATTAGATAATAAAAATAACACTAATCCATCAGCGAAAACCAAAAACCAATTAAAAAATACCACCAACAACACAAACACCGATATTACAAAATATTATTCACAAACAAAAAACACAAACACCAATAACAATGTTCCGCGAACATACGAAACGAAACATTACAACAACTCTTCTACTGATGAACGTGGAAGTTACTATAGGTATCTATTAATAATTTTCGTGCTCATTTTCGTGCGATGATGGGGTTTTTAATTATTTTATAACGATTTCTTATATTGTATATAAAAAATATTACAACTTCCACTTTCATCAGTAATTGGTTACGTATGATGGATATAGATTATAAAAATATAAAATAGAATCAATTTGGGATGTTTATTTACAAAATTTACAATGTTTCATTCATTCATTTATTCATTCATTCATTTATTCATTCATTCATTTATTCATTCATTCGTTTTTGTAAATTCAATATAAAAATAGGGGTATATTAGATATTTCAATTTAAATACTTTCAGTTCATTTTTACGCGTAAAGAGTTACATATCGAAATAATTTATTATCAAATTAATATATAGCAATAGTGCATGTTATGTTTATATATTTTTGTAGTTGGTGTATCTGTCCATAACATTTATTCATCAAAAGAGATTATAAAATTTGAATGTAATTCTTTTGATCGTCTGATGTCATCATATTAAAAATTAATACATTATTACAGTAATTTTTTCTTTTTTTTTTTTGTAGATCAATTGAAACAATTTTTAAAATTAGGATAAATCGGTGCAATCTTTAAAAAAATATTTTTCCTGTACAGTAATAGTATAATATTTAAATCATAATATGGGTAAATCATTTTTGTTTATTGTAGATGACATTTTCCATATTTCATTTTTTTAATGAAAATTCAATATGTTAACTCTTTACTTCTCTATAACCATCTCTTTTTTCTTTTTTCCGTTTCATTAAAGTTATGTATATCTGCAAATATACATAATATATATAATTTTAATGACAGGGGAAAAAGGAAAAAGAGATGGATATATGTTTATATGTATATATGTGTATATAGTTTTTTTTTTAAATAATTTTTAAGTAAACTATACTAAAGTTTCAGTAAATAAAAAAAATCATACATCACCCTTTTTTAACTGTTCCATTTTTATATCACTTCATAAATCAACTTCATAAATCAATTTCATAAATCAACTTCATAAATCAAATTCATGGCATTATACCAAGATCAAATTAAATACCGTTTAAATTCCTCTTATCCAGATAGCATTCTAACATTGTCGAAACATGTCATACATATATGATTTAACGAGTAATGATGTGATTTGCATTTCGGTCCATCTTCATTAGTTCTCATTTTCACATCATTTTCATTCCACTTAATGTTTCGTGTTGGGTGTAGCATAAATTGAGCCCTTCTTTTATCCTCTTGAAAAAAAAAGTGTTAAATTTAAGCTTGTAAATTTAATGTTAATGATAATAATGTTAATCTATCGATAAATTTTTATAAAAAAAGGGAAAAAATTTGTTACTCGAAAATATTGTATATATGCGTGTAAATATTTGCTATCTGGAAAAAATTACCGTGGAATTTATCTTTTATAACTTTTTAAAATAAACTATGAAGTGTAAAAATGGATTCTTGTATTACATTTCTTATCCTTCTTTTAACTACTGAAACTTTGTATATAGAGTAGTAATACCGGGTGATGCGGCAGAAAGAAAAAAATGCGATACAATAAAATAAAATAATTCAGATAGAATGATACGTAGAATTTATTTAAGAGTTGATTTAATATTTTCTATTTATATACAAGAGAGAGAGTTAGAAAGAGATACAGAAAAATAGGTAGCAACACAGAGAAAGAAAGAAAGAAAGAAAGAAAGGGAGGGAGAGAGGGAGGGAGGGAGGGGGGAGGGAGGGAAGGGGGATGGGTGGGAGGGAGGGGGGGTGGGAGGGAAGGAAGGTGGGTGGGTGGGTGCGAGATCGGGAGGCTTGCCGGAAGAGAGAGAGAGAGAGAGAGAAACATTATTTTAAAACAAAAACGAATCTACTGGAGCTTCGATTTTCTAACGGAAATTTTTTTTTCTTTTTCTGTTATAAGTTATTGGATGGTATGTAATCGGCATGACACTGGCCACTGTGACAGTGACGGTAGTGATTATAGCCATCGTAAGCTACCTCCTCGGTAAGACCATGCTATTGGTACAGACGTGCTTGGAGAGAAGAAGGATGAATCGCGAAAATGGTATAGAATTGGTAGCTACGAACGTATCGGCGAGTCGCAGGTCGGCTGGAAAGACGACGACGGGGAGGCCGACGGTGACAACGACAATAACACTGGAATTAGACACAACCCCGTCGACATCGATGACAACATCGTCGATAATACTATCGCCAACTTCTTTAGTTCCAAGTGACTCAGGACCGAAGCCGTCGGTTACATCATTTCCGTAAGTTAATTTTTCATTATAATTTTTGCTCCATGTTATAAACAAAATTTTTTCGAGAACGAGAAAAAGCAAGATAAAAAATAAACAAACCGATAGCCGCGAAAAAGATAGGGACACGAATTACTATTTTCGCCTTGTATTACAGAGAAGAAGAAGAAGAAGCAGAACCGTCGACTGGTCATAAATAAATTATGACAAATTAAATACAAATTTAAGTTAGAATCGTAAAGGATAAGTGTATATTATAAATGTGACTTTGGTGTCGTTCCGTATTAGGTGTCACTATAATCTTAGTAATAATTGTCACTATAATATACTTGAATAATTACTATAAATGTTTACAAATAAGAAAAAAAAAAAATATATAAAATAGGTATATAAATCGAAATTTCTAATTTAAAGGGAGGGGCCAAATACATTTGATCGAACTTATAGAAAAACGTATTGATTTATCAAAAGAAAATTAAAAAGAGACGACGTTTTGTTAAAATTATTGTTTATTGTTCAACGAAATCATTTCTTTCTTTTTTCTTTCGAATTTTGTCAATTTAGATTTCTTGGAAAATATCTGAAAAGTCAATCAATACAACGAAAATTTATGTTCTCTCTTTATCCCTCTCGCACTTCCGATTAGTCTCCTGATCTCGCACCCACCCACCCACCCAAAATCCCTCCAAACTAGCGTCCCACCCACCCACCCCCTTCCCCCCCACCCCCCTCTCTCCCACCCACCCCCCTTCCCTCTCTCCCCCCTCCCTCCCTCCCTCCCTCCCTCCCTTCCTCTCTCTC
Organism: Vespula vulgaris; assembly: GCF_905475345.1. Taxonomy (NCBI): domain Eukaryota; kingdom Metazoa; phylum Arthropoda; class Insecta; order Hymenoptera; family Vespidae; genus Vespula; species Vespula vulgaris. Next base: position 3,623,992 of record NC_066597.1, on the reverse strand, counting down.
TTTTTCTCTTTCTCCATGTATGTTATTTTCTGTATCCTTTTTCCTCTCTCTTTTTCTCTCTCGGTCTCTCTTTCTATTTTGTATATAAATCAAAAAATATATTTATATATATATATATATATATATATATGTATATATATGTATATAGAATTATTCAGCAAAATTGACAATTTTCATTTTCACGCGTATCGCTTTATTCGTGTATTAATTAAATGACCGCAATGCGCGAGTCACAGTAGATGATGGTTTATCATATCGCGCAGTGTGTAGGTATTGTAATTGGTGAAATGCAGTTTGATTCGTGCGGGGTAAAAGCCGCAGACAATTCTATCGGGTTACTACATCCGAACGAGCTAACCGTTGTTGTTCCATTGTAGCTTTAATCATTGGGTTTGCTTAAAGTAGTGCTTTTCCTTTACATAGGCAACTAGTTACTTGGATACTCCAATCGATAATGTTATTAACCTCCAAAATTGAATTACAGAATATTCGGTTCATCAAACTTGCGATAGTCGAATTAATTACTAACTATAGATATCCGCTTAATGGATTGGCGTTAAATACTCGTTTATACAGAATTATTGTTTTTTAGATATTTATTTATCGATTATATCTCGTTAATTTAAATCGGAGAGATATGTGATATTGGGTGATAAAGTCAAATCACATTTAGTTAGGTATCGGATTAATTGATCATCGTGAAAGTAAATATTTGAATATTTTTAAAATTATTATTATTATTATTATTATTATTATTATTATTATTATAGAACAATTTATTGGTAATATTTAATCGATTTCAATTGAAATGGTATATAATTTTATCAAATTTAAGATAATCCGATCAGACAAATTTAGGTATCTCACTGATGGATTTGTGTTAACTTCCTTAATACTTATTTAAAAAAAAGGAAAGGAAACAAAAGAATACAGAATAGGTAATTATATTTTTGTGAATCATTAACGATTATTTTGAAAACAATTCACATTCATTAAATTTAATTGATTAAAATTAATTAGGATATAATTATTCCATCAAAGTTGGAGAATACTGAAATCGGATAATTGGCTATTTGATAATGAGGTTCGTGTAAATACTTGAACAATTCGAATTAATTATTTTACAAACAATTCATCAATTATATCCCACCGACAAAAGCAGGGAAACACGATGAAGTTAATTTGTTTTGGTTTAGTAATTATGTTGAAAGGAATTAACCGATAAAAAAATATAAAAAATAATTTGTTTGACCGTTCATTAATTATGTTAAGATAATATAATTAACGAGAATTTAACTACAATCCATATTCGGATAATTCGTTGTATATAAATTAAAAAATAATCTCTCTAATCGTATTGTGTTTAGAATGTCTAGAATAGAGAAAAGTAGAAGAGAAAAATCAAAAAACAAAAAACAAAAAAACGAGGAAAACACAAAACGAAAAAAAAAAAATAAAAAAGGAAAAAGAACAAAAAAAAAAGAAAAGTAGTAGAAGAAATTAATAATTAATTAATAGTAGGAGAAATTTCAGTTTGTGTTCGTCGTGTAATAACGGTAAAAGAAAGTATAAATTAGTTCGTTTATCCGTAATGGTGACGATTGTCATCAAGTCGCGATTATTCCGGTAATAGAGAATGTAGTGTATAGAGTAGTGTAGTAATAGGAGGGTAATACGAAATGGTCCACTGTGGCTTCTATATTACTAAGGGCTCACGTTATTGGCTGTAAGGGGAGTCTATATCTGTGTGTACTAAGAGACTCTCCCACCTAATTTCTCTTTGTAAATAGATACGCCTTTGAAGGTATGATGTATGATCTCTGTATGAGATATGTGATACGTAGTATGTTCGTACATATTTGCATATACGTATGTATAATCTATGTATATATACAGAGATCTCTCTACTGTTACTCTCACTATTTCTCGCTCTATTTTTCTCACTCTTTCTTGGGACTATAATATTTGAATTTCTTTTATATCCTTGTTCGATAATAACCAAAGATAGATTTAATAGCAGATATCAACGAAAATTTGATAGCATATTCTTTCTTGTTTATTCTATGGGTACGAAGAACATAATTCTCTCTCTTGCTTTTTCTTTCTTTTTTTTCCTCTGCTTTTTCTCAATTTTTGTCTCTCTTTTCTTAACCATTAGAATTTAAGTCACAATCGAATCGCACGAACGTTCGCTTAAAAGGATTCAAATAATCAAACTAATAAGAACGAATTTGAAATGATTCAATGAGTAAGATAATAATATTAAATAGATGAAAGGATTCGAAACCATTAAATGAAAAAAAATTCAAAGTAGAATTATTATAAAGATAATACGTTGCTTCGATGAATATTGCAATTTCATTTAATTATATACAATTTCGACAAATGATTTTCAATATGTAGCCGACTGCTTTTGCATCATATCGAAAGATTTTATATTCTTTTGTCGGTATTGTTATTTTCTTTTTTTCTCAAAAATACAAATAGTTGTATATAGCACGACGGTCTAATTAACCTAGTAAAGTAAATCAACGCGTATTATTTCCTGTATTAATGAATCAATCACGTTTTTTTTTTTTTCACGTAACTTAGAATTCAACTGAGTGTCTTTTTCGTGACTTATTCTTTTCTTTTCTTTTTTTTTTGCAATCCAAATTGAATATAATTGTAATTAATTTTCGTATTTGATCAATTAGCTTTACAAATTAATCGTAATTTTTGTTCCGTTGGAAGTTTCCCTTCGCGAGAGAATATGTATATTTACTTTTTATCTCCTATATATATCCAGATGGTATCGTGTAACTTTCATCAATTTGATATTTGAATAATAGGGGTCATCGTTTTGTCATGATCTGTGAAATGCAATTTATTTGATCGAGTTTTAATTACTTTTTTTCTCTTTACTTTTAATTTCATGTTAAATGAAAGATTATCCTTTTGTCTCGTTGGAATAATGACAATATGTGACGGTTTTCGAAATGACAAATTAAATTGATTAAAAGAGAAAATTATCAAAGGGTTGGTTTGCAGATTATTTGAGTTGACAGTAACGCTTATTACTTTTATACGTTCCTGTGCATTCGGTATGTGGTATATACATTTATAAATATATATATATATATATATATATACATATATATATATACATATCTATATGTGTATATATAATTCTACATGGCATATGAATAGAAATACGAATATCGTGTAAAAACGAATACCATCCGATAAAAGGCATGGTTTTATTTAAAAGCCATAGATTTTGTTCGGTTTTAACTTATTGTCCGTGGCAATTCTTCAATTTTTTTTTTTATTAATCTCAAAATAAACGTTATCTTTCAGATTAGAAGTATCGATCAATTCAAATATCAATAAAAATGGTAATTGGGTTGATTTCTTTTTACTTTTCCTTTTTCGTTTCCTTTTATTTTCTTTAAAATTTAATAGAAATTATTTTAATCATAAATGTTTTTAATAATTAACAAATGTATTCTATGAACTGCAAGATGGTTTGCTTTTCAAGCGACTATCGATTATCCCCTAAATGCTTTGCGTTGTCGTCCCAGCACGTTTCCAAGAGAGGGAATTATTACGCAGCTTTATGGTTAAAATCTTGTTTACCATTGGATATCAATAGTGCTCATGTTTTACAAAGTCCTGAGAATTACATACAGTTAATTTAAATTATTGTGACAATCATTTTCGTCCTCTATGGGAAAAAAAAAAAAAGAAACGTATCGTTTAAAAGTTAATCTATTTTTGATATTTCTTTTCCATGGTATTTCTCAGAATTATGGTTAATGAAATTTTTTTACGTGTCAAGAAATGTCACTTAATTCTTTTCAATAAGAAATGTTATTTAATTTCTTTTATTGTTTTACATATTTTTCTGTTTTATCATTATGTTTTTATAATTTTTGCTGCGACTGATCAATGAAATATTTCTAATGAAATTTTTTTCCTAGGTAAACTTATTTCCTTTGGTTATTTTATCGACGTGATTTTATCTTAATAAGTAAATATCTTTATTTTTTTTTTACGCATTCGGAAATGTAAAAAGAAATTTATTGCTTTTAATTTCAATATAAAAATACGTAGATAGATGCCCACGCGCATTTATACAAATATCTACGTAGAAATTTTTTTTAATTTTGGTTTATTTAAGATTTTATTGAGGATGAAACAGATTGTAATGTTTGAAGAACCGCCCACGTAGATTTATGTATTTGTTTTTGTATATTTGCTTTTAAGATACATATACGTGTTACTATCCGGAGCATTTTTTTACTCGTGTTAACATTTAATAATTAATATTGCAACATTCTAGAAATTAATTTTCATATGATTTTATTGATATTTTATCGAGACTTTTATATATATATATATTTTCTCTTTCAATCAGTTTAATTTGTTTTCTTATAAACCATCATAATTTTTTATTACTCGTGAGTTGTAAAAAAAACGAATGATTGATTCGTCACAATTGCTTCCAATTTTAAAGAAAACAGAATAAAAGACCAGGTGAACTGGAGAACAAAAGAAAAAAAATAAAAAGTATTTCGTATTAGATTAAAGTTTAAATTGTACAAAAAATAGAATAAAAAAAAAAGAGGAAACAGATACGCAGACAGAGATTGATAGGGAGAGAAATATGGAGTAGAGTAGAATTAGAGCCGTCCCGTTGTTATTTTATCCGTAAAAATCCCCTACTATCAATAACCAGATTTATATGCTTTATAAAGGAACGATTGATCTGTTAGATACAGAAAATACTATAGAGATATATGGTTCACTTTGGCTCGTTTTGCTAGGTTAATTAGATAATCGTGCTATATACAACGATCTGTTTAAAAAAGGAAAGAAAAAGAACAACGATAATGATACTGACATATGATCACAAAAAAAAAAAAAGTAACTAATCCGGTCATTAATAAGAAGCAATGAAATCATTATTCGAAAAAAATTTCCGATCTATTAGCTTAGCTTTTTTTTAACTCATTAATTTTGCATCCTTTCATTTATTTAGTATTATTTTCTTATTCACCGAATTTGGCTTTCAAATTCATTTTCATTACTTTGATAATTTAAATGCTTGTTACTTGTTCCTAACTTCATCTGTTATTGCAAAATAATCTCCTGTCAAATCTGATAAACACTTTTGATATAATCGTATATTGTATGCAATCATGTATTTTGACAGATATTAAATTCAACGTCAACGTTCATTATCATGAAATATGTACACACTTAATATCTCTCTCATAATTATTAATATCATAAATTAGTTATTATTAAAAATTAAATAAGAGAAAATAAGAGTCTTACTAAATTTTTTTAATCGCTGTAAATGAAACAAGTACGTTTCTTTTCTTTTTCTTTTTTTTTATCTCTTTATTTTTTTCTTTTTTCTTTTTAACCTATAACTTTTATCATATCATATCATTTCTAAAAAAATTAATTATACAGTCAAGCAGATTCATATTAATTTTTTCTTCTTCTCCATTCTATCTTTTCTTTTTTTTCCTTTGCGGTACCCATTCATTCAATTTTTAATTTATATTCCTACGTGCGTCCATCTCTCTTCTTTTCTTTTACATTTTTTTTCTTTCCAGATAATTTAAAATCCACTTAGAATAAAGATCTATTTGAAAATCCGAATCTTTTAAGCGAGCATTCGTTTCTTTATTCAAAGATTTCTTGTAGAAACGTACGCTTGAATTTGAATTCTCATCGTATAATGTTCTTCGTATAATGCTGGTAGAAATAGCGAAAAGAGGGAAGTGAAATTGTTGTGTCTTCAAGCGGTCAAAAAGGGACGGAAAACGGCAGATAGAAAGATAGCTTTTCCTCTTTCTTTCTTATTCTCTTTTAACATCCCTTGGGCAAAGTTTGCAACTTTAAACTCAAAGACGCTTAATGTCTCCCTCCAGGGCAAAAGTAAATCGAAAGCTGAGAAAATAACTGCGGTGTATATATTTCATGTACGTTATATCCACTGGAGGGATAATGATTATTCATAAGAGTGAGATACGTTCAACGATCCCATGGTTCTCTGTTATATACATACATACATACATACGTTAAAAAAGATACGGGTTTGAGATCAGTTTCGAAAATATAGGATATGTCAGAAGTTGAATTAAAAAAATCAATTTCTCTTTTTACCTTTTTAATAAAGTTTCCTTTCTTAAAATTGAAAAATTAAAAATTTTAAAACATTGTATATTTTAGATGGCTTTGTTTAATTTTAGCTGTTTCGAAGAAAAAGAAGAATTTTAATATTTTATTAAATTAGAGATATACGTACATACATACATGCATTATAATTATATACATGCAAACATATATAAACGTATATTTATATAAATTCCAAATGTTTCTTTGTCCAAGTTAGAATACATGTGATTCAGCGATGCGTATTAAAACTTGTTAAAAGAGAATTAAGGAACTTAATAAACATAGTTTCGGTTATTGTTTCTCCTTGTTAAAATTCTATGCGAAAATATTAAAGCATGCATCGCAAGTTGCTCCCTTCACAATTACGGTTAGCTCGGAACGCTCGTTATATTCGAGAAGAGGGAGAGACACGTAGAGACAGAGAGGGAATGGGAAAGGCAAAATAGAGGGTGTAGCAGAGGGAAACAGAAGTAGGGTGAGAGAGATTGAGCAAATTAGACAGACGAAAACAGACGAAGAGAGAGAGAGACAAATCCTGACTAATAAAGACTTGAACATACTATCATCGAACGGTTTTTCCTGTTGTCCAACTTTGGATTATTTGTGTTATTTGAATTATACCTAATTTTACGAAATTAAAGCGAGATAGAAGAGACAAAAAAATAAAAAAAAGATAAAAAAGGAAAAAAAAATATAAAAAGGAAAAAATAGAAAAAAAAGATAAAAAAGGAAAAAAAGTAAAAAAAAAAAAATAACAAAAGGATAAAAAAGGAAAAAAAAGATAAAAAAGGAACAAAAAAGGATAAAAAAAAAAACAAAAAACAAAAAAATTCTTCATCCGTGAAAATTTCGAAATCGTAATCCAAATTGATTGACTTTTCAGAAGACAAATGGTAGATCAGGCTCCACGTTATTTCAAATTTCTTTTTTGTTTTCTTTTCTTATGTGTTTAAATCATTAAGGCAAAGGAACAAATGGTAAAGAAGAAGGTACTTAGTAAATGTTAAATAAAAAGAAAGAAAAATACGACAGAAAAAAAAAGTGAATAAAATGGAAAAAGGAAGGTTTCCTGAGAAAGACGAGAAGAATTTCTCGTCTCATTTTAATACTTTCTAACGTTATTTCACCTTATTAATGTGTACGCTCTTTAACGTTTTAACATCTTATTTATCTCTCCTCTTCTTTCTTTTTTGACACACCATTTTATTTTCCTTTTATCTTTTTAATACACTGTTTTTCTACCTTTTTAACACAGCGTTTATAACATTTTATCTTTCCCTGCTCTTTCTCTCTGTCCGTCTCTCTATCCTTTTTTTTCGTTTTTTTATCTTTAACAGACCATTACACCGTTTCTTTTTAAAGCACTGCTATTATCTCTAGTTTCTTTTTCTTTCGTTTCCTGAAATAACGTTATATCCGTTTCTCCTAACCAACGTTTCTTTCATCCCTTTCTCTCTCTTTCTTCCTTGCTCTTTCTCTCCCGTTCTGTTTCTTTCCTCTTCTTTATTCATTTTATTCATAGATAAAGAATATCATTTTGAATAAATCAATGAAAATATCGCATTTACTAAGTAACTTGATAAAGGTTGTATTGTCATATATATATAAATATATATGTATGCATAAATGTATACATACATATATATTATATGTATAGTCGGAAACGATATGTGACTTTAGTTTGGTAGTAATACAAATGGACTTTAGTTGGGTAGTAATATAAATTAACTACTATGTGTGTCTTAGAATTGAAAATACGAATGTATTATATAACCGCGTGTCTCTGTTTGTAATATGACATTATATATGTATGTCATATATTTAGGTACGTTCGATCATTATGTGTGTTCAATGTTCAATGTGTTCAATATGCAGTTATTTAATAAGTATATATACTCAAAATACGTATACAGTGTTCCATATAACGAAAGTAATATATAATATTATAACTTAAAACTTTTCTACGTTTGATATAACGAAAGTAATATATAATATTATAGCTTAAAATTTTTCTACGCGTACGTATATATATATATATATAATATATATAAAATATATGATAAATAATTATAACTTAAAATGACTGTTCCTCAAACTAATAAATCATTTATCTAAATCTAACGAAAAATTTTTATTTTCCAAGTTTTCTTACATTTCTTTCTTTCTTTTTTCTTAATAATTCATATAATCATGTACATATATACGTATAAAAAAAAAAAAAAATAAAAATAAAAAAAATAAAAAAAAGAAAATAAAATAAAAAGAAAATAAAAAAAAAATAAATAAAATAAAATAAAAAGAAAATAAAAAAAAAATAAAAAAAATAAAATAAAAAGAAAATAAAAAAAAAATAAATAAAATAAAATAAAATAAAAAAAAAAATAAAAAATAAAAAAATAAAAAAATAAAAAGAAATGTACATTTGTCGATGATAATATAATGAAAGTCGATATTGAATGAATAATCGTACGTTTATTATTAAATATCTTCGCGAAAAGAAGAAGAAAGAGTAAAAGAAAAAACGTAAAAGAACGTAACAAAACCAAAAAAATCTAACGAAATTAAAGTAGAAAAGAACATTTATTATAAAATGAATAATATTATCAGCTTGAACTATGATATAACGTAGAATATTGCTCTAAACGTAAAATTGGATAACGCATTTAAATGTACATGTGAAGTATATACTTAAACGTATATACACATGTGTACATATAGATATAGCAAGGTACTACTTTTCGATAGTATGTTTTAAACTTAAAATATTATATTCTTTTTATCGATTGGAGGCTGCAGTTTTTTTTTTTTATATTTTTACTGTCATACAAATATCAAACAAACGGATATATCAAACAGTTGAATATGTATGTAAATCTGTTGGGTATGTTATTGGACCACAACGAAAACAGTTTGAGGAACGAACATGTAAAAGACAAAAAAAAAACAAAAAAAACAAAAAAGGAGAAAAAAATGAAAAAGATTTTATAAATGTGTACGAGCTTGTAGTAAAAAAGTAGTGACAGCATAAAAAACAAAAGAGAAAAAAAATGGAAAAAAAGTTTATAAATATGTACGAGTTCGTAGTACAAAATAGTCACAATGACTAAATTTCTTATATTATTTATTATATATATTAATTATAATCAATAATAGAGTTCTCAATAACTTTCTATACGTGTGTTCAATTATACGTAGAGTAAAAGATAATCGCAGTAACATCTTCGATGTGTATTTCTCTTTACTGCTAATATGATACAACTTCATATTGCTATTCAACATAATAATCAACGACCCTCATATATGTAATTCGGGGAAAAAAAATTTTATTCTTTTTTTATATTATTTATTATTATATTAATAAGTAATCAATGGATAAACTATCCGAAAAAAAAAGTTCGCAATTGACTACACTCTCTTCTTTCTTCACGGATATTTAAAAAAATAATTTTAGTCTAAATAATGAAGAGAAGTGAAAACTTCCCGCATATAAGTTAATTACTTTATTTATTTTTATTCTTATTCTTATTATCTATTTATTTATTTATTTATTCATTCTTTTTTTTTTATATGCATCTTCGAAAATTTTTTTATTGTACTTTAATTATCACATAGTATATGGAATAATCCAAGTGGATGTATAAAAAGACTTTTTCCTAAAAGGACAACAATTTCTGGTCCCTTAAAAGTTTTTCATTTTCGAGTTCTTATTAAAAAGGTTCAATTAATAAATTAAGTGAAATAATAAAACGATATATAATCGTTATAACTAATACAAACATATAAGATGTTTCAATTTAAATAGATATTTTTAATAGAATTTAAATAGAAGATGTATAATCAAACATCTTTTAAACTTCTATCGACTTTATGAACAAATAATTTGAATAAAAGTTGCGAACTTTTTTAGGAGTGATAAAAAATGTAATATTTATTGCAGTTCTTTCACAGAGCCAGTTTTTGTCATATACGTATATTGCGATTATATGTAGTTTGTTGGGTTTCAAGGCATTATAACTCGATGAAATATTGATGAAAATGTTGCAGTCTAGTTATTCGTTCGATTCATACGGATTCAAAGTTTACAGTTTTTGCTCGGTTGAAAATATCGATTAAAGCTTCAAAAAAAAAAAAAAAAAAGAAAAAAAAGGGAAGAAAAGGAAGAAATATGTTATGACCTCTGTATTTCGATTTGAAACAGCGTTCTTTTATAAAATAGCTGCAATAAATATTATATCTCCATTTTTTACATTTAGTAAAGTTTTATTTGAAACTTTTTTTTTTTTTTATAAAATCAGTAGAATTTGAAATTTTTAAAAATCTATCTCTATATTATCTCTGTGTATGTGTGTGTGTCTGCGCGCGTGTATGCGTATGCCTATATGTCGTAGCCGTACATATGCGTGTACGTGTACGCGTGTGTATATACACACACGTAACTAAATAGGATCTGTAAAAGGTTGGGAAGATCTTCTGGAAGAGGGATGTATTTTCAAAATGCTCGATGGTTTAAGCACGTTCAAACTTCTAATAATCATTATCAAAGAATCTTTCAGAAGAAATAATAATCTCTTCCACACGTTTTGCTTGTTTACTTGGGGTTACAATTCCGTCATAATGTACCTTGGATAACGTTCATACGTAATACACACATGCATAAACACATATATCAATACATATAACCCTTAAGTATTATATGATTAAAACGATACGTGCATATCTTCATGTTGACGGAATTGTATGTTTCATTATTTAAGATTTAGTTCAGATATTTCATCAAAAAATTGTATTTAATTTATTTATCTGGATTAAAAGAAGAGTAAGAAAAAGAAAATTAAAATACTAAAGTTTTGTTTTCTGGTTTTTTTTTTCTCAATATCGCATTTCTTGGAGATAGTATATTTTAAATTTCTAGTGAAATAATACAAAAAAAGAATAAAATAAGGATGTTAAAATCTTTTTTTGCCAGAATTACATGAATGAGGGTCACCAAATTAGATTTCGTGCCAATTCAATTACGTATTTTTTTAAATTATACTAAACATTATGTTTTTCAAGATGAGAGTTTATTTTTATTTTATTTTATTAATATATATACGTATTTATTTTATTCATATATATAAATATATGAAAGAAAAGTAATAACATTTCTCTATATATCGAAAAAATTTCTGTGTACTTCAAAGCCGTTCCTTTTTAAATTAGTGATCCGTTTGAATAATTAAATTAAAAAATTTGTTTTTGGAATTTTGAAGACTAACCACTGTGAATCACGTGCAGCAAGTTGGTATAGATGGAAAGTCTTCATAATTCCAAAATTCAATTTCCGAATCAATTTTCCTATTGAATTGACACGAAGTACTACCAAGTTAGATTTACGTTCCAAAAAGCCGCTTTTCTATGTTTAATGAAGTATTCGCGGAATTTTGAAAGTTACAAATTTATTCGTAAAAAAACGGCATTACTTTCTAATTTGATGATATTATTACAAATAAAATATGTACGTGAAATAATGTAAAACATATGACTGATTTAAAATTTTAACTAATTGTCAATTATATAGAATTTTACAACGAAACGTATTAAGAGATAAAAAAGATCAGGTATTTTTTGATATATAAATGTAGTAGATAGAATTTATACTCTACGTAAAATTCGAAAATGTTATGAAAGTCCTGAGAAAAAGTATAAAAGTATAATGAAGAAAAAAAAACGGGAAAAAAAAAAGAAAACAACAGAAAAGAAATCCATTTATCTAACTCGTTTTATAACTCTTTAAGTTTTATTCACATTTATTTGTTCGTATACGATCTTTTACGAATGCATTAATATTTTTGATGAATTCAAGACTGATGATAAAGATACAAAAATCATAAAAAATATCTGTGTAATAAAGATCAAGGTAAAACGGTACTTTCTAGGATAATGCTGAGATAAAAGGATAAGTAACAATAGAAGAAGGTAAATATAACAGAAATATGTATTTGCTTTTTATATGTATTCCTTTCTCCGTTCTTCTCACTCTTTTCTCTCTTTTCTTATCTTAACGAATGAACTAATACTTTTGATTAAGTCCAGTTCGCTTAAATTAATTGATGATAAAAAAATACATATATATGGACATGCAGATATTCATGCTTATATATATATCAAATTCAAATTCGTGCAGATGGCTTTATATGAAAAAATAAAAAGGAAATATTCCATGCATTCGACGATATTATAAATATGTATGGAAATTTTATCTTTTCCATTTTCGCTAGGATAAACGTTCTTTTCGATTACATATCTCGCGGGTAAATGAAAGTATACGTATGTACATAGATACGTGAATATATGAATATGCATACAGGTATCTATGTAAATACGTATGTATATTGATTAATATTTACATAAAGCTTCTATCTATTTCGGTTCAATAATTATCTACCTATTGCAGAACTAGCATATTGCACGAAATATTACTGTCTTCTCCCACTCCTTTTGTTCCAATTCATATATCTATCTATTTCGCTCTAATTTTGTTTTGCATTTTTCTACTAGATTTCTGCCTGTGATTCTATATAAATAAAATTCGAGCGAACTGGCGAATAATTTTTCTTGAAAGAATGATTTACTACAAATTAGTACTTAATAATATTTACAAAAAAAAAAAAAGAAAACTTTCGTAGCTTTCCGTCAATTAAATCATTGATATTTGTTCTCGAGTGATAATGGTCGTGCTTTCAATAAATTAAAAATGATATGATTTATGTAATAAATTTTCTATCTAACGATACTTTTCGTGTGCTTAACTATAATTTAATGTGAACTATAAAATAACATGGCATGATAATGAAGAAAAATTATACCGTGAAAAATGTAATTATTTACACAGCTACATATGTATATATATATAGTACATATACATATATACATCAAAATATCTAATAGAAATATAATATATAATAAAAATCAAAGTAAAACGATACGTTTTGTTCGTCTCGCTCAGTCTACTTTACATTCAGTTTTTTTTTCTTTTTCTCTTTTTTTTATATAAAAACACACATAGATATGTATATATATAGACATATGATTCACGACTTTTCTTTCGATGAATGATTATTAATATTTAAAAGATTTTAATTTACGATTACTTTTTTAGCATGAAAGATTTTGTTTTCTTTATTTACGATAATTATCATACACAGATACGCATGCATATATATGATTTGAATAATTTTTTTTTGTTTTTATTTTTTGTTTTTTTTTTTGTTTTTTATGGTTTTTTTATTTTTCTGTTCTTTTTTTTATATATTTTATGTTTTTTTCTTTTTTTGTTTTTTTGTTTTTTTTTCAATATTAATCTTTACTATAATTTGCCTATTATCGAGCGAGACGCTACTAAACATGAATATAATTCGATCGTATACGTTTCTACTCTCTTTGTTTTCAACCCTTTCGCGACGGCACTCCCACGGTACGCGTCGCCGCACCAAACTGTGTACGCCAGCGGCTGTATTTACATTTCGTTGCAACCCGAATCACTATGACTGTGTTTATTGGAGAGAAAAAAGAAATAAAAAAGAGTTGAGCTGTTTCGAAAACATTTTTATAAGCTCTCAGGAAAAATACTCGATACGTAATATCTCTAATTACTCATAATACAAATAATACGTGATATCTTATGAAAAGCGGCTATATTCGTCAATCATATTTTATTTACAATGCCTTTGGTCGCGAAAGGGTTATTGAATTCTACATTAAATATTGGCCATAAGTACCTATGTTGTTGTGACCGATGAAACTTCTTCAATTCTTCTTGGAGAGCTCTTGGAAGAATGCTTCGATCGGCAATGTAGATTCGTCCGCGGTGATCTTGAAATTTGGCGATATTACTCTGCTCTCGGGTGAAACAGCTTTGAACATGCCGGGTTTATTGTAAAGAGCAGACGCCGAGCTAGTGAGGTCAGCTACACTTTGAGATGCTTTCGCAAGTAATTCTTCTTCTTCGTAAGGTACGTCGAGATTCTTTGTACCTTTCCATTGTTTTTCCATAGTGTTCTGATCCTCCTTATTTTCTTTCTGCATAGCAACCGTGGCTTCTCTATTATTGTTGGAAGCATTGATCTGAATGGTATCGTGTTTATCTTGGACGATACCCATGTGATCAAATTTCTTGTTGCTTGATTCATTTTTCTCTTTAAATTTTGACGAATGATTTGATCTTTCAACTTCGTCTTTGTCAGCAACCACGTCTTTTTGTGGTTGCTTATTGGAGGATGCTGTTGTACCAATTACATGGTGACTAGTTTCTTCAACGGCCAATTCCGTTGTTAACGCTGTCTTATTATAATTATTATCAGTATGATTATTAATAGAATCATAATGATCGGGTATAGGGAACTCTTTGTAAACTAGTCGTCTGTGTTGGTTAATTGGTCTGCGTCTCACTGAGGAAGAAAAAATATTTTCTAGTCTGACTGTATTATATTTCGAACTGTTTTCGCTATTACCTTGTTGTTGCTGTTGTTGTTCTTGCTGCTGCTGCTGCTGCTGCTGAGATCGATTACTCGTAATACCAGATATTCTACTACGGTAAAAATTATCACTCGACGGTCTTCTCTTAGGGACGAATCTATTGATCGATCGTTCTGTGGTAGATGATGATGGATTACGTTCGTTTTCGAATTTATTTTCTGGTTCGTTAGTCGGTGTAGCAGTGGTAGCTACAGGACTTGTTCTAAACATATATTTGTATCTACCAGTTGTGTCCCTGTTTCCCACGTGCTCCTTGTTTTGCTGAAGCTTGAAATTGAATAATTTCTGTTTAGATTGAACTGTCTGATTAGGTTCCGTAGTAGTGGAAAATTTATTTTTATAATCTATTCGATTTTGATAATCTTTTATACTGAATCTTGGTCTGGTTGTATTACCAAGTCGCATCGGACGAATTCTAAGTCTCGACGTAGTCAGAGGAACATGGGAAGGTTGCGTAACGAGTTTAACGATCGAGGTTGTCGTAGATAGTGACGAAGATGAGGTCGGGGGAAGCAACGTTGGCGATGGTGGCGGTATCGTCGTGGTAGTCTGCGTAGTAGTCGGCGTATTAGTCATGGTATTGGTGCTGCTCCCGGTGGTGGTGGTGGAAGCAGCGGCGGTGGTGGTGGAAGCTGCTGTAGTTGTTTTAATATCTATAGTCGCTGTAGGCAATGTAGCTATATCTTTATCGAAGTAATATCCATCTGTTTTAACGAACAAATCTTCGAGAGGAATATTCGTGCCAATGTTCGTATTCATCCGATGATTATGATCGCGAATAATATCTTGAGATTCCTCGAAGTTATCACTTTTGGTTAATTCAGTTGAGTATTCCGATTGAATAATTTCAGTAGTATAATTTCGACGATCATCGTCCGTATATTGGGATCCAACGGATGTATAGTCGAAATATTGATTGTTAGATAAGTTTGACGCATGTTTATTATCTTCGAGGTATTTCTCACGATGTTCACTATTACCCTTATAGGCATTGACAGGAGTCTGGATAATCTCAGTAACGATTTCTGCTTCATAGGGTTCTCCGTGATTAACCCTAATTCGATTACCGGGACGTTTCCTTATATTTGGTCGTCTTTCGAAATACGTTTCCTGGTACGTTTCATGTGTTGGCTTAATACGTCTACGTTTAATGGGATCAAGCTGTTGCTGTTCTATATCCTCGTACTTTTCATAGTATTCACCTTCGCTTAGAGTAATAGGTTCTGGTGTGGTTGTAGAAGGACGTCTTCTTCGTTGGCTTGATAATCCTGGTCTACGAGTTCTCGATCTTTGAGTTATACTTTGGGAGTTTGGGAAAGTTGTAGGTTCCGGTGAAACGGTCGTATGTATAGATATTTCTTCGAGCGAGAAAGTACTGGGAATCAATGTTTCCGGTGACTGAATCGGTATATCAGTCGTAATTATATTTTCGTGACCTCTCTCGCTCGTATTTGCAACACCAGGCTTCTTTCTTCTGTATTGATCGCGCGATGGTTTTTGTTGTCTGTGAGATTGTAATTCAGGTTCTTGATAATTAACGTGCTCCTGTTGTTGGTTATTCAATACCTTTTGATAATTACTCGATTCTTTGTTGTAATTCGTTTGTTGTTCTTGATTGAATTGCGTTTGATATTTTTGATTTTCAAAGCTCGTTTTCAATAGCGAACCTACCTTTGGTTGTTGAATCTAAAGAGAATGAAACGAAACGAAAAATATTACAATTCTCAATGATAAATTATATAACTCGAAAGAACGAATAAATTTTACCTGCGACCCATGAGACTTGGTGCGCTCTTTGAATGTATTTTGTTCGTTATAGATAATAGGCGATTGCGAAATTACCACAGGGATTTCGTATTGGGGGAGTTCAGTTGTATATGGCCTTTCGCCGTTATTGATTTTCGCGAATTCAATGTGATCAGTAATGTTCCTCTCGACGGACGAATTATTCTCTTCCTCTTTGTCTCGTTTAATTAATTTCTCTAATTCCTCTTGATGTTTTTTTAATTCTTCCTGTTGTTGACGTTTAATTTCCATCTGTTGCTGATGCTCCTGTTCAGCAAGACGTTCTCTGTCACGATGTACAAGCTGTTGTTGAATAATAAACTGTTGCTCATTGAAATGCTTTAAAGATATACTCTCTGGCGTTTCATAATCATGCTGTTGGCTAGGTACAATAGAGCTTTGATATTGATGTACTTGAGGGTTAACATAAACCGTACTTGGTAGTGGTGGAAGCTGACTGGCTTGTACAACACCGGGAGCGAATTTATTCGGTGGATTAACCCTCGGCAATACCTCGTTTATATCCGAAGGGTATTTATTTTTTGATAATGGCCAAGAGGCCGGTGGCGGAGTTAAATCTTGTTGCTCGGACACGTAATAAGTATTAGGTATAATTGAGGTCGATAAAATATTACTATGATTATCGTTCTGTTTGACAGTAGTACTAACGATACGAGGACTTTTATAATAATTTTCTTCGCGAATGACGTCGTTCGAATGACCGTATTTCAAAGACTGATTTTGAATTTGCGGTGTTGCAGTAGTCGACGACATATCAATCATAGAAGTTGAATAAACTTCGGACGGTAATAATGTGTCATAAGACACGGAAGGTCTGAAATTGTACTCGTTATATATAGAGGAAGGTGTCACGTAACTAACTTCGTGACTTTCATGAATAAGATAAGCCGGATTCCTCTCGTAGGAAGTTTTGTAATGATTTATTGGATGATTCACTTGAGCGTAAAAATTACCGTTGGACGTGTGTATTTGAGGTTGATATCTCTCGTAACTAGGATGACGTTTTTGTTCAACGATCCCGTCGTTTTTACCAAAATCTTCGCCAGGTTCGCTACCGGGTGGTTGAAGATACGGTTTGGCATTGCTAGGTATTTTTAATGATTCGAATGGTATAGCTTGTTGTCTTGGAGGTTGAAGTAGTTGAGGAACACCGTTGGAATAACCATTGAAGAAGGACGTCGGTGGTCTATTATTTCTGGATGACGTCGATAGGGTTGGATTGGTCGTCGATGTGTATCCTTTGATAAAATAAGTAGCAGCTCTCACTGCATCTGGTATAATTTGATGTACCTGGGGCGGTACGTATGCTGGTTGCCTTAAGAAATCGTTTACGATCGAATAACTATTGTCTCTAATAATTTTGCGCGGTGGCTCGGGATGTTCAAATCGATATGCGTCCTTCGGTGGTGGTATCAAAAATGTATAATCTCTGGTTTCCGAAGCGACGTATTTATTATTTCCATGACCTTGTTGAGAAACTTTTTGCCCTTCTCCACGTGCCTTGGCCGCAGCATTACCAAAAACTGTGAAACTTCCAAGTATAGTAGGAGGACTGTAATCTTGATTGGACGAGGGGTTCTGCTTATTTTTGTTCCTTTGGGATTTCAGTTTTTCCGACTTGATCATGTGCTCTTGAAATTTATTTAATACAGGATGAGGCTGCACGTTTCTCTCCAGATGATTGGTCGACTTTGTATTCGTATTGATCGCATCTTCGTATCCATTTGCCAGTGGTCTCCATCCGTTTGCGATCATCGACGATCGTGTTGGTGACTGTTACAAAAAAAAAAAAAAAAAAGGGGAAAAGAAAGAAAAAAGAAAAATAGAAAAAATGTCTTTTATAATTTGTATTTTCTTTATTTTTTTTTCTTTTTTTTTTTTGATTTCTTTAAATTTTTTCATTAAAATTTTTTGCTGCTTCAAATTATTACACACGAATACGAGTATACGATTTGAAAAGTTTCACCGTTTAAAGAAAATAATAGTGTTCTTAATAGCGGTACTTTTACTTCTACATTGAGAATGACTATGATCGTTCGTTCGAATATCTGACGTAATGGAAAATTTTTAAATGTAATTGACAAGAATAAAATATGCAGAGAAACATAGTCTTTGTGAAATGAAAATGAATGAAAAGATCAAAGTGTACCGTACAAACATATATATATATACATATGTTTGCTTTCACGTTAATTAATGTACATAATATACTTACAGTTTTAATATCAGAACGGTCTATGGACACGGTAATCGCTCCAACTGTGCTCAACAACCATGTTGCAAGAATACCTAGAGTGTAAAAATATCTACAATTATTTTATCTGAATAATTTCTATTTCAAATGTAACAAAATTGCTTAATGGTATTAATAAAGTTAATTTAATAAAACTATATATGTATTATTTAATATATATATATATATATATACACATATTTAATATATAATATATTTTATATTAAATATATATATATATCAAATAATATATATACATACATATAATTTTATTAAATTAAATCTAACAATACCATTAAGCGATCCTATTACATTCGAAATAGAAATATTCAGATAGAATAATTATAGATATTTATATATACTTACAACTTGATATCCATTTCCACGACATCTCGAAAGACCATCAGATCACTCAGTTGACAATTCTGTAATAAAAAGGATAGATAGGAGATTATATCTGTATTAAAATTACTTTTAAGTCTACGATTAATCGAAAGTTTGAAAAGTCAGAGTTTTCTAATGGAAAGTACATCGTCGAAAGCGGAACAGGAGGATTGAGAGGAGAGAGAGAGAGAGGAAGAGAATCAGAGTGGCAGAACGGTAGAGAGGCAGAAAGGGGAGATTGGCAGAGAGGCAGAAAGGGAGAGAGGCAGAGAGGCAGAAAGGGAGGAGGACAGGGAGTGGGATAGGGATGGTAGTGGGAGTAGGGTGGTAGTGGGTGTGAGAGTAGGGTGGTAGTGGGTGTGAGAGTAGGGTGGTAGTGGGTGTGAGAGTAGGGTGGTAGTAAGAGTGGGAGATGAAATGGGAGAGAGATTGGTAGTGGGAATGGGAGTGAAATTGTGAGTGGGAGAGAGAGTGGGAGAGGGAGTGGAAAAGGGAGTCAGAAAAGGGAGATGGAATGGGAGAGGTAACAGGACATGGAGTGGGAAAGGTAAAGGGAGAGGGTGAGGAAGAGGGAAAGGAAAAGGGAGAGGGAAAGGGTGAGAGAGAAAGAAAGAGAGAAAGAGAGAAAGAGAAAGACAAGTTAGATCGAAGGAGTTTAGTATGTAGATCTTCCAGATCCTTCATGAAATACGAATATATTTTCTTTAGAATTATGTTAAAGGGAGGAAGAAAATATAGAAAGTGCCGGACGTCTATCATCATTTGTAGGGTCGTTTTTACGACAAGGTTTCCCGTTTTAATGTATATACGAACGTACGTACATATTTATATATCGAAGTAATAACGAAATCCCCCAAAGTAGAAAGAATTTCTCCTTTTTAGGATTAAGAAAGAATAAAAAAGAAAAAACCTTCCATTTAGGATTCCCTTGAGATTATGTATATGTTTATATAAATGTATATATGATTGTATATTATATTTATGATATTGTATATATGATGTATATGAAGTTTATAATATGTATATATGATGTATATGAAGTTTATAATATGTATATATGTGTATATGAAGTTTATAATATGTACATATGTGTATATGTATATATGTATATATAACGAAAAAATATTAAATTATATTTTATATTTTATATTTTATGTAGTTATTACTTCCTTTTCTTCGATACCTTTTTTTTTTTTAATAAACGAGTCCACTCAGCCTTTTTTCCTTTATGCAACGAAAATCAATTCGTCTTGGGTTCAGTCTTAAGTCCGAGGTCAATTGTTATGGAAAATAGGTATGTAAGATATTATAAAGAACATCGATGTTAAATTAATCGAATTTCTAATTAAATTTCGAAAAAAGGAAAAATGGAAATTAGAGTATAAAAAGGAGAAGGAGAAGGAGAAGAAAGAAGATTAATCGAAGAAATCTTGATTGAAATAAATGTTTATTATTATTAATTTCTTTCGATTGTCTTCGATATTAATTGTCTTTTGCATTGGAGCAATCTAATTCGTTTCATTTCTTTGCTACTTTGGTTTCCTTCTCAGTGCGCAGGATTTTAATCAAAAAGGAACGATCAATACTAGATTGTATTATTCGAATTTCTGCATTGAAACGTAATAATATTACTATTATATATCTTATTTCTCCTTACTGGAATTAGCCTATTTCGTATCATTCCCAGTAATTATCCTTTCAAACGATGACGCATATCCATAATTACACGCTTCACTAGCAAAAGGAATCCATACATGGTAGGTAGAACATCCCTTTTGTTCAAAAGGGTTCAAAAGGGGTTTTAACAGGTAAGTTTACGTGTATTTTCGATAATTTCCTTCTCGTTTCAAATAAATTAGAGACAGAGAAATGAATCAATTATTATGATTAAAGACAGAGGATTCCAATAGCTTACATACGATGAATGCTTTGGCAGTAAGGCAAATGTATTAAAATTGAATTAAAAATAATAGTAATGTCAATAACATTACAAACAGATGCGCACATATACAGATTGAAAAATAAAATGAAAATAAAGTAAAAACAAAATGTTAAGCTGGAGGATTAAGAGAACAGAGGGAGAGAAAACAGCGAATAAGGAAAGAAATAAAGTAAAAAAGATGAAACACAGATTAATTTTGAAAAATAGGAATGAAATATAATGTACGGGATAATTAAAATAGAGGAGAAAGGAAAATACTTGTAAACATTCGATGGTAGAAAGGTATAGAAAGGTATAGTGAAAATACAAGAAAAAATAAGTAAGTAAATAAATAAATAAATAAATAAATAAAGAAAGAAAGAAAGAAAGAAAGAAAGAAAGAAAGAAAGAAAGAAAGAAAGAAATACGAAAACAAACGAATGAATGAGATAGCTGAAACGAATGATAAAGTTTAACGAATGATAAAGTAACGAAAATGTTTTAAATACAAGAAAAAACTTTTAATAGAAAACAGAAAATAATGGAATAATAATAGTTACAAAAGTTGTAGAGATTTAATTTAATATTTTCTATAGAAGAGGAATGGAGAGGTAGAAAAGAAAGAAGAGAAAGATATTTCTTTTTCGCAGTTTATGTTTTTATTTTTAAAAGGAAGGGCGGTCTTGACATGAAGAATGATCATATCTAGATTGATCTACGACTTAAACACGTTCGCGGGTTTAGACACGGACGAAGGTAAGATATGTCATTTTTTCTTGATAAATAAGTCTAGAGTATACATCGAGATAAAACTTTTTGGAAACATACGTATATTTGTTTTCTTCTTTCTTTCCCTGTTTGTATGGTTTTTTTCTGTTATCTCCCCTATTCCTTTTTCTCTTTCTTAAATTCAACTACATACATAATGAATGTAGTACGCATTCGGACAGTTCTCACAGTTTACTTTTCCATTATCGGACGAATGCTTTTTCGTGTATTGTGCTTCCATCTATAAAAGGATATTAAATCCCCGTCTTTATTATTTAATAATTTCTAACACTATGTTGGCCTTCTTTTCGTATATTTTTTATTTCTTTTATGTTTATTTTTGTTCCTTTCTTCCCTTTTCTGTTCTCTCAGAATAATGAATAAAATATAACGAAGATAATTTTATATTGTCAGTTATTAAAAATTCGAGGTAGGTTTTTGTGAAATATTTTTTCTCTCTCTCCTCTTCCTTTTTCTCTTTTTGCCTTGTCTGTTTACGTGTTCATAAAGTTACCACCCTTCGTTAAAGTTTCAATTTTCGATTCTGTACAGAACTTCATGCTTTTACGTTAATAAGAAAAAAAAAAAAAAAAGAGTACAGTGAAGCGAAAGGAACAGAAGGGAAGAGAAGAGAAGGAGAAAAAAAACAAAACAAAAAATAAATAAAGATTAGAGAAGAATAAGGTATGTGTATCCCTAAAATTATTATTATTTTTACATGGACGGTGCCGTCTATACGCGCAAAATCGACGGTACTCGACGAAAAATCAATATGACCAGCGCATTCAAATTTCAACTCGGTACCTCGTACGACTTAATTATTTAAAAGCGTACATCCCTATGGACGTCGAGTTGTATATATCTCTTTCTCTGTTCCTTTTTCTGTCTCTTTCTTTTTACCTTTCATTTTTCCTCTCTTCTTTCTCTCACCTTTTTCATTCTTTCTCTTTCTCCCTCTCTCGCCGTCTCTCCCTCTTTGTCTCACTTGTTCTTTTGTAAAGCACTCGAACGATAAATCCTACTGTTTCGAACGTTGCATAACGATTTAAAAGGTATCTGCAGATTACGTAAGGGCAGTAAAAGCGGAAAATAGGAAAAAAGAAAGATATCGAAGAATATGTACAGCGAGAATATGATAACGATATTTGAAATAAAGTCACGATGACATTTTTTAATATTTTTCTTGGATGAAAGAAAATAATGTTTGCAACGGTTTCAAATTTAATAATAAATAAAACTGTCCATTTCGATATACTTTTATAATTATTTTTAAATTAGTATTGAATTTTTCAGAAAACCATTTGCGAGCAGAGTGTAATACGATCGCATAAAACGAAGAAACGGATCTCTCTGGAATAAAAAAGAATAGAATTTCACGGCGAATGTAATCTATCGAGTTATGGAAAAGTTCTGCTGTTTTTTCCTCTCTCTTTTCTTCTTCGATATTATAAAATTATGAATGTGATAGAATAATAATCATAATAATAGTAATAAAAAAAAGAGCAAATTGTTTGAAAAGCCAAATGAAACTAGTCTAAGTTAATTATAATTAAAATCGAATTTGTAACTAGTTTACTTTCTTCTACAATTTTCTGACTATTGATGAGGTAGGAAAACGAAAATGAGAAATGCAAGCGTACAGGAAAGAAAAGAGAGGAAAAAGAGAGAGGAAAAAAAGAGAGGAAAAAAGAGAGGAAAAAAAGAGAGGAAAAAAGAGAGAGGAAAAAAGAGAGGAAAAAAGAGAGAGGGAGAGAGAGAAAAAGAAAGAAAAACGAAAATCGAGAAAAAATGAACAATATGTGTAAAATAGTGGAAAGAAATTTAATACTTCATGAGAGATATTCTCTCGATATGAATAAAGTGAAAGCATTGCGCGTATCTCAAATTTTACGCGTAATGGACACGAGAATTTCATTAACCACGAATATAAACGTGTACTTTCGAAAGCTCGAGAGCAAACGAGTTTAAGAATCTCTCGTTCGACTTTTCGCTTCAAACGATTTTTCTTTTTTATTCGTTACGACGAGTTTAAAACGAGACCGCACGGAAAAAGAGAGAAAAAGAGAGAGAGAGAGAAAGAGAGATAGATGGAGAGATAGAGAGATAGATAGAGAGAGAGATAGAGAGAGAGAGAGAGAGAGAGAGAGAAAGGTTGGAGGATAAACGAGATGCAAATCAAAAAAGAAAATGTGAGAAATAAATCGTTGACGACGTAATGCCAAGTAAAGTGGTAATAACGAGTTCTTTTGAAAAATTTTGTAATCTACCTCTCACTGGAGACTCATATTTTCTTGTAGAATTATACGAACTCGTTTATAGGTTCTTCATCCTTGTCTCTTTTCAAATACTTATTCTCAGATCTTTCTCAATCTCCCTCTCTCTCTCCTTTCATGCAACAGATATACGTAGAACATATATACGTAGCGTAAATACACGTGGAGCAAATATACGTAATATACATACATATGTATATAATATGTAGTTACGTGGTACGTATAACGTCAGATACACATTACAGATCATATATATGTATGTATATATACACAGATATTGACAAATATACGGTCGAATGAATCGTCTAATTTGGTTAATGCATTCTTGTTCCAATCTCCCGTCTGAATAAGATAGCGTAATCGCTGCGAAATGATATTAGATGAACTATGACCTGGTACACAGTTTCATGTATACATACGTATGTATGTATTTATGTATAGAGTAAATCCAGTTTCGTTCAGCAACTACTGCAGCATTTAGGTGTACATCGAGAGATGGAAATCTTTCGAGCGTAATTAAATTCTGGTAATATAATCAAAGTAGAATTTTCGGTCAGTGATTATTAGATAATCTTCATCTGCTTTTACTTCTTTCCCCGTTAATGGACTATATTTCGAATCAAAGGAAATGAATTTCAATGATAGAACATATATATACGCACGTATAAGTGATTATTTTCTTTGTCGTTATAATATCTTCATCCAAGAAGACATCGTTTCTATGAAAGAAAATAAATGAGGAATTCTCGTTCAATTGTGAAACTTGTTATACTTATTTTAACGAGCGAGATCTTATCTCATTTGAGATAATTTTCTCTGTCGTTCATTTCGCTTCTTCTTTATCTCCTTTTCCTCTTTCTCTTTCTCTTTCCTCTTCTGCTCGTTTTCTTTTTCAGTTCTCCTATAGATAAACCAAGTTATTGTCGTCATCATTTATATCCATTGATACAAATAGAGAAGAGTTTCTTAATGGAAATCCAACGGAGAAAGAAAAGGAAAGGAAAGAAAAAGGAAGAAAATGAAGGAAAGAATAGATAGAAAAGACGTGCAAATTGTGTCAAGCACATGCTAGAGGGATCTCATTTTATATGGAGTCCCATTTAAAATCATTTTATTCCTCTTTATGAGAAACGAGAGAAAAAAAAAGAAGGAGGAAAAGGACAATGTTCCAGGTTTAATAAAAACCGAAATCGAAACTAGAAAGAAGAGAAGGTATAGGAAAAGTATCAAATGGAAGAGGTATTACGAATCAGATCAATTTAAATCAAAGTACTTTTGCGAGACTTTTTAATGAACTTTTGTGTCGCTCGTGGAATTCGATGTTATAGATGCTCTGCTTTGAAAACGTGAGAACGAAGAATATCGAGTTACAGGAATCATCTATCTGTATCATTTATCACATAGTATAGATTTCTCTTGCTTTTTTGTATATATCAACGTTTGTAATGTTTTACCAAAGTAAAGATTCGAATGAAAGAATTTAATTAAATCGAGAAAAGGTCAAACAATTCTCTAGAAAATCTTTTTAATACATTTAATACTGTTTGTATTTTTATACGGATATTTACAAACTTCTCGATATTATATTTATTTAGTAGTCCCGTTCGTATGTCAATATGTTTTCAGTTGTTCTTTCGTACGTAAGAAGGAAAAATCTTTACGATATTTTATTTACTTCCTTTCCTCCTTTTTCTTTTTCTTTCTTTTATATCCCTCGAACGAGAATCGTTCGTTCATGATCTCTCACGATAAGTTACGCTCTGCTTAGCACGCTATAACATGAACCTTTCGCTTTCCAACCTGTACACGATAGGGGAGAGTCGTGTAAACAAGTCTTAAAAGTCTATGCATTAATTGTCTATTATTTTCTTTTTTCTTCTTTTTTTCCTTTTTAAGTCTTTAAATTTTTGATGATTATACTAATTGTTAATTCAACGCAATCCAGATATTCAATTGAGCGTTCACTGTACGCTGTAAGCGTTAAAAACGATTAGATATTTATCGCTCGAATAGTTCGAACGGTATTTGCGTGTTTACAAATTCCGAACGATCGATTTTCGATACCATTTGCATGCGTACGCCAGTTTAAAATCTTTCCTCTTTTATTTCCTTTTCCATCACATTCTGTCTCTCCCTTTCTCTCCCTCTCCCTCTTCCTCTCTCTCTCTCTCTCTCTCTTTCTCTCCCTCTTTTCTTTTTTTTTCCTTTCACTTCATTCTTTTACTTCTTTTGTCTTCTATTATTGCTTCTTTTTTTTTTTTATAGTATCGATCAAGATCAGTACGAGAAAAGCCGATTCCATAGCTCAACGGGTTACGTATGACGGATATATTTTTTATTGTTTGTTTTCTACGAAAACGATCGGAATTTTTTTATGTATTATTTTCCTCTTTGTTTTTATTCCCTCGATCTCTCGCTCTCTATTTTTCTCTTGTTTTTTTCTCATTTCGTTTCCCGTTTTGTTACTGCTGTACATTCCACGAAGTACACATACATATGCATGTACACCTCACGTGTTATAGATTTTCTGCTGTTACAGTTTATGACGTATGAGAATTTATATTCACAATTTCACGTATGTTGGAAATTTTTGCCCGAAATAATTTGGACTATTTGAACTTTTATAGGTATTTTGATTACCATTTAAACGTAGTTTATGAACTATGCAACATTAATTATTATTTAAATACAGTATAGAAACTTTGGAACTTTCCGTAACAAATATTACGAAGTTCATTATTAAATGTCGAATTATTGAAATATTAATAGTATAAAATATAATTATTTATAATCACAGTTTGTAAATTCGAAGCGTAGATGCTGGAAAGAGTAATAATAGTTATAATAATAACAGTAATAGCATGTTTTCAACGAAAGATCAGATTTTGACAGTTTATATATGATTATTATAGGATAAATAATGACCAAAGTTTCGTTCGTAATGACAAAAGTAACTGAGAAAGGATAAGATATGTTCTTAATGGATCTTTATGATAAGATTTCAATCATAATTCCCTAATGAATCATTTATTTCAATTAACTTGATAATTAAAACTTTAAGTGAAGTATAAAATGACAAAGGAATATCGCTGATTGAGAAAATCGAAACGATCCATTACGATAATGCTACGACCATTAGTGATAGTAATAAAAATGGTAAAAGTAATAATTTAATTCGATATACCAATCGAATAATTGAGAGAACTCGTTATCCTCACGCTTTCGATTCTGCAATTTTTAAATCTCGTAAAGGTGAGTGTAGAATATTGAACGCTCATTTCAAAGTAAAGGTAAGATTACCCAATAACGAGCATTCATTTTATATTAAAGGTAAGAATATAATCAACTGAGAGAATTTTTAAATCTAGATAAAAGTAGTACGTATATATGTATGTATATATATATATACATTTTTTTATGATAACCTTTTTTATGGTATAATTATTTCACAATTAAAATCGTTAAAATGAATTTCGTACAGTTTTAATGAGGTATTAATTATTTTTTCACATATTCGGAAGCCAAGGAAAATTTATTACGAATGTTACTCGAGACAATAATTATTAAGTTATTTGTACAGGTTTCACCGATCTATTAATTTCGAAGAAGATGAATTTCCGTTGAATATCAGCGTGTTCACGCATGGTTTCTTATGTGAAATACGTGAGAACGAGAGAATTATGATATAATCGTCTTTTGGAGAACTAAATTGTTCGCATCCCTTTGTCTCAAGGAAACTACACACCACGTGATTTTATATTGTAGACAGGGAAATTTCCCATAGTGCCGACGACACGATCGATGTATTACATGGTATTAAGCGAAAATAGGATAAGGAAACTAGAATGGTAATATACCATGAGAAGAAGGGTTTAATATTCAAATTTTGATCTTCTTAATAATGTCTTTCGAATTATTTAAAATAGCAAATGATTTTTAAACATTTTTATATATCGTATTATGTTATATAGTTCGAATATAGAATTTATGTTAATTTGTTTATTTATTTACGTATGAATATATAAATTAACATACGTAGTATCTATGAATTTGAAAGAAGTTTATATGGACGTACGTATAAATGTATAATATATAAATACATAAATATATATTTATACGAATCTATCTATAGACATATTCGCATACATCTACATATATATATTTAGTTTCGTATGAATATTATATAAGGTAGGAATGAAGGTATTTATATATATGTATGAATGTTACTTAAGCTGTGTGTATCCGTGAGTTCGCATTGTGCGTTTTGACAAATGCGTGAGAATAAATTAGAGGGGAATGCTGCAATGAGTGAATGAAAACTGATGGTTGAGATAAAGTCAAACGAGTATTACTTCCCAAAGGACCGAAACTCTACCTGAAAACAATAGCTTGTTTTTCGGAAATACGAAGGTAACTTAGACAACGGCGTAAGATATTCAGTAAGGAGGAAATAGGATTTATACGCTTTCGGTTTTACGAGTAGGGAACAGTAACAACTCTCTACTCTTATTCATGTAATATATAGTTCTTGTTAAAAATTGTAAGGAAAGGTAAGAACGGTACTAACGAAATAGAACATATGGTCCCCTTTTTCGGTACATATTTATTGAAAGCGCATGAAGTATTCATTGAAAAGAGAAACGAGTCGTACTTTACTTGATCAAATTTAATGAAGCCATTACGTCAGATTGATTTATTCAATATCAATATTACCGAGAGAATTACAGTTACGAATTTATTAATTTTGTTAAAATGTCATTAAAATTGTATTTTATAATTGTTTCTCAATTTTCTGTCATCGGCGTGCTGAAGGCATATTATCCTAATTATCTCATATTATTATTTTTATATAATTCATGTTTCTGCATTTGCGTAATTATTCATATGGAATTTATATTGCCATATGTTATTATTATTTTCATGCGAACTAATGGAAACCGATAACATCGGAAATAGATTAAATATAAACCGTGATGCGATGATGTATGAATAAAATGTAGAATTATCTGAATATTACGTTCTACCTATATTACAGTATAATATAGGTTTTAACACGTCTATCGTGCATAAAGTATATATGAGATTTTCGACGGTATAGATATTACTAAAGTAAAAAAATAAAAAAGAAAGAAAAAGAGAACGAAAAGAAAAAATACACCGTAGAAAATACGAGAGAAAAGACTGAATCTTTTCTTGTATTTTCAATTTTTATCTTCCTTGTATGTTCACACTGAGGAGATAGTCGCGAAAAACCTTGTGGGTTTACTCGTGAGGATATGATCTCTCGAAGAATATATCCGGGATAGAATAAGTATATAGAAAACGTCTGCTATCTTTATTTCCATTTCGATCTTAAAACATTTCTCTTAGAAAATTTTATTTCCTTTATACGACTATGTTCTGTTTGAAAAATATTCCTTTTATCTTCTTCTCCCTTTTTTTCGTTCATTCTCTCTCCCTCTCTCTATCTATTTCTATCTGTCTATCTATCTCTCTTTCTCCCTCTCTGCCATTCTTTTTATTTATATGCATATGTACTAAAGGTAATATATATATAAATTTATTTATTTTTTATGCTAATTATATAGCTTAATATACTGTTATTCCTGTATAGAATATATATATATATGCGTGTGTGTGCGTATAAAGTATGATATCTCATATACAAAGTGAAACGACAGCTTTGATTTTTGAATATCTCTACCCTCCTTTTTTCTTTTCTTTAGACATATGGGGAAATTTTGTTTCCAAACGTCATATGCTGCAGAGGAGTCCGTAATATGGCAGTAATATTTTTTTATAGATGGACGCGAAAAGAATATATGAAAAGTCTTCCCCTTTCTTTTTTTTATTTTTTGTTCTTTTTTTCAATAGTATCGTATTTTTTATTGCAGTGATCGTTATGCAACCTCGATAAAATATTCTCTATAAAATAGTTATAAATAATTTATAACGAAATATTATTAATTTGAGAAAGCGTGACTAGTAATAATACCGAGAGGTATTGATTTTTCGGTAAAAAAGTAATTTGTTTATATGAATTATTCATTAATTGAGGTAGTTTTATAAATTTTTAAAAATCTGAATTTCCTTCTTCTTCGTCAGGATATTATGATTATACTTCGTAAGAATTTGTTTATATCAAATTGTTTATAACAAATTGTTTATAACAAATTGTTAATTAATTATTAATAATATATTGTAGAAATTGAGAAAATTTTGCACTTTGAAATGGCGTTTGATTCATGTTTCTATGATTTTCAATTTCGCAGATAACCTCACGTAGAGGAAGGTATTTACGATGTCCTTTTGACCTATATTCGAGTTCATTCAATTAGATCAGCAATACATGGAGCGATACATGGATATATGAATTCTGAAAATTTTATGATGTGTATTACTATTCCCTCTGCTGCTGTTACTATTATTACTACTACTACTGCTACTGTTATTAGTATTTTTATTACAAACAGCTGTCATACGAATTATGATTAAAAATATTTCGAAGGAAATACCTTCGAGACGAAAAGTCATAGAAACTTGAGAAAAAAAACGTTTTCAAACGTTTTGTATTCTTTATTTATTTAAATAATGCAACGATATTTTCATAATAAAATCGATTTTGTTAATAATTTAAAAAATGGAATATTTTCTGTTATTGATTTTTCGGAACGAGAAGTCGTAGAGACTCGAAACGAACACCGTTTTCAAGCACTTTTTATTCTTTATTTATTTAAATAATGCTGTGATATCACTATGATAAAATCGATTTTATTATTAAATTTTTTAATTAAGTTTCGTCTTTTCTTTCGTAATAAAGATATGATTTCGCGACACTTTTAAAAAGCTGCCAAGTATAAAGACCCGTTTTTCCAAAGGAATGAAAATCCCTGCGATAAATATGCATTGTCCTTATTTTTATCATCATTATCATCGTTATTATGATTATTAAAATTATTATTATAATTGTATACAGTAGATGACGAAGGCGCAAAGAAAGCAATTGTAGTAAGATAGTCAAGTAGATAATTAGCATTCGTGTGCAAACGACCGAGTGGTAATTAAAATTAACGTGTCTCGGAATAATTATCTGTATCCTGCTCATAAAACTCATTAAGTCGATGTTATCCTGTTGATTTATTTCACACTTAGGGAGATTTCTTTCGTATTATTGAACAAAAAAAAAAGAAAGAAAGAAAGAAAAAGAAACAGAAAAATAATTAGACGTATAAAAGTAAGAAGAAATAATTTGGCTCATTTATTTCCCATCTTTCTTTCTCTGTTTTCTTCTCCTTATTTTTTCTCTTTCGTTGCTTTTTCTTTTTTTTCTTTGTTTTCTTTTTATATTTCTGTGGCGACAAATCACATTTACGCATTTACAGTTCTCACGACACGTCTTGAAGCCTCAAAGCTTTTAGTTTTGTATATTCACTGCATGCCAGTCCACATGCAATTTCAACGTTTCGATGCAATTTCAACGATCCTTTACAGAGAAGGCGGAAAAATATTCCTGCTATTTTTCCAAGGTCACTATTTCTCTCGCGTTTCGAAGAAACAAATCTAAAAAATACAATTTGATCCTCTCTCTCTTTTTCTTTCTCTTTCTCTCTCGAATAAGGTAAACGCTATTATCTCGTTTTTTCTTTTTTTATATTTTTCTATCCTTCAATCTGACGAAAGGTATTTTCAATGTAACAGACAGTTCTCTTTCTCCTTTTTCTTTTATACTTCGTTTCCCTTTGAGATGGTTCGAGATTGATTTACGAAAGAATCTGATATACACACGATGAACTTTACCATTTTACTTTTGCGTATCTCTTCATTATTCATCGTTCTTTTTTAATATTACAAAAGAAGCGAGCGGATAATTCCATTTTTCTTTTCTTTCCTTAATTTGTTTTCTTTCTGCTTGTTTTTCTTTTCAAGATCGTTCTTTGATCGTTCCACGAAACAATTTGTGAAACACGATATTCAAGCTCTCTCTTTCAAACCAAATTAAATCTTTTCATGTATCTCTTTCATCCATTCCCACGCATCTTAACCCGTATTTCTCTTAATCATTCTAAATTATACCAAAGAGGTAATTATTTGTTGTATAATAACAGACTAATTTTTGAAGTGGTTCCTACGATGATAGCTATTAAATCACTTTAATTACTGTACCAACAGGAGTAAATCTTTCCTTCCATCTACTCTCTGCATGTATATACTGACATATACACATATAGATAGATATATGTAGGTACATAGAAGTTAGTGCTATGTGAGAAGGGTGTCTAATGAAAATAGAAGGAAATTGAGTGAGCTTTCCAGGTAGTTCGAGTAACTGGTCAAACTAAAACGAAACGGAAAAAAGAAAAAAAAACGAGAATGAAGTCGAAAAAAAGGTGAAGGGAAAAAGAGAAAAAAATGAGAGAGAAAAGGTGGAAAGGTGGAAAGGTGGAAAGGTGGAAAGGTGGAAAGGTGGAAAGGTTGAAAGGTTGAAAGCTATAAAGGTAAAAAGGTAGAAGGGTAGAAAGTAAGCAGGGAAAAGGAAAAAGAGATTAATAGCTTTAGGAAATCAGGGGAAATAAAGGAAAATTAAGGACCGAAATAAAAATCGAATTTTTCTCGCTCGTAGATTTCTCTTAACGAAATTGGTATTAACGTTATTGCTTCGAAGGAACATCGAAATTAATTTCGCTGTCTTCACGCCGTCATTATTTGAAACAAATGAAACTGTACACGTTAGCAAATAAAGGACGTGTAAGGTTGATTCGTGGTGTACCAAACTATTTGACCTCGTAAGAGATGTTTGACATCCTTCTCGACAATTTGCGGTGTTCTCTGGTATTCGATAATATTAGAGTACTTTCTTCTTAGATTATTTTTCGATAATTATAAATAATGGAGGAAAAGGAAATCGAAGAGTAAATTTCGTTGTGACTCTCGTTGTTCGATCGATTTACTCGAGTCGTTGCGAAATTTATTTCTCCTTTCTTTTCGATTTATCGATTCACTAGCGAAATTATTATTTTATCGTAGTTCTTTGATTAACATTTATTACAGTTGTAATTGATTATAAAATAATCATTATTGTTATCGTTAGAATATTGTTTATTATATTTATCTTCTTTTTATTTTACTCTTATTTTTTAGAGGACTGCAAATATTTGTGAGAACGTGTATTCAAATAACAAACAAATAACAAGAGGGAAAAAAATAACAAACAGAGATATTAAAAAAAAAAAGGAAAAAGAAACATATAAATATGCGTGAACATATCTCTGTTTTTCCTGTTTTTTCTGTTTTCTCTTTTCCTTTATTATTTTTTTTCTCGTTTCGAAATAACAACCTCAATAATAATTATTTCGAAATAGTAAAACTTTTGAAATAACTATTTTATATACGTAAACGAAGATACGCGAATTAATGATACTGTCGAATATTTCGCCATGCACATGTACTGACATATTTTATTTTATTTACATAAAGACCTGCAATTTAGTTGTTACTTATTAATTACGTTATCATCAACGCTGGAAACGACCGGACATGTCTTATTTTTGATGGACAAAAAAGATATTGAGATTTCTATATTTCTCTCTTTCTTTCTTCATTTCTATCTTTCTAGTTCACGCCTTTTCTAAAGGAAAGAGATTTCGTTGTTGGAAGTACTCTCGAGTTCGTAGAAATTTAATGAGCGTGATCAAGAACGGCGAATCGTTTCCAGAGTATTCGCTGACGTGCGTTTAGCGAAACTCGGATGGGGCTGGAGAGAGATACATAGGGTGGGAGAAAGAGAGAGAGAGAGAGAGATAGGGTAGAACGGAGAGAGGGAGAGAGACACATAGGGCGGGTCAAAGTGAGAGAGAGAAGAACATAGGGCGGGGCAGAACGAGAGAAAGAGATACGTAGGGCAAAAGGGAGAGGGAGAAACATAATGTGGAAGGGAGAAATATAGAAAAACGCGTAGGGTGGGAGAAACGCGTAAGCCAGGTAGGAAGGGAGAAATACAGAGAAACACGTAGGGTGGGAAGCAGATAGGAAGGGAGAGAGATACATAGAAAAGGCTCCGGGCAGAAAGGGAGATAGACAGGGAGAGAGAAAGATATTATAGATTTTCGTTTCAATCAAATCCACTGGACTGTAGAAACATAATCAATTCTGTCGAATTGGTCGAGAAAAAGCTAGGAGAGAAGAAGGGTCAGAACGAAAGACAAAAATAAAATATAAAAGAATAAAACTGTAATGGAACATCGTTAAAATTGTGGGTAAAAATAGTTCGTTCGTTCGTTAAATTGATTTTCGTAGTCTTTCTTTTTTCAGGCGTTTCCTGGTTTTTCTCATTTTTTCTTCCCTTTTCTACCGTTGTTAGTATAATTATTATTAGTATTATTCTATTTTCGTTTACGTTCCTCGCCTTATAATATATGGTATGGTTCTTTGTTTGTTCTTTATTCATTATCGTTGACATGTAGCAATTGTTTCATATCTTGTCACTAATTAATTAACTTATCCATATATATGTATATTTTTCTTTTCTGTTAATACTAATTAATTTTGTTCCTTATTTGTCATGACTTCCTCGGATAAGTCTAATTATAAGTTCTCCTGCTTTCTACTTGCGAAACTAAACTATATAATATGTATATAATCAAACTCTCTTGAAAGGATCGTTTGATGTAGCTAAGTCTTCCTTTTCTGTCAACTTCTTAGTTCTTACAGATAATAATGTCATCCCAAACATTACAGTAATGAGAAACGCCAGAGATTATATTTCATCTACGATATTAATACTACATTTCAACGTATCATTTTCATTTTATATTTATTACGAAATCAAATAATATTATTAATACGTTTTTAATTATTTATATTCCTCTTTCATATTTACGATAGGAGATCAGAACGGAAATTATTGTAATTATATATTGATATTACGCGAGATTTCTTTCTCTTTTTGTTCATGAATATTTATAACAAAATGATGTCAGTTCGTATTAATTCATCATTTGAATTTATAAGTCATAAATTATTTAATAATTATGCTAATTTATCAATACAAATATATCGCAACATTTGCGACACTATTTATCATAAAATTGAACGAGATTGTCAGAAAATCATTTGATTGATGTAACTTTTTATAATCATATTGATTAAACTGAAGGGTAATTACAATATTAATTTCTTCTCAGTATAAATATTAATGAACTTTTGATAACCTTTATTATAAAATAATTAATAAAGTACGGGCAAAGGGAAGAATATATAACTTTGTCGCCGTGTTTCATTTTATTATTAAAACTTCACTGAGAAAGGTATTTTCTTTTACCTTTTTGTTTTAAATTCTTACGTAAGTAAGTCGGGTGAAAGAAGTATATAAGAAGTATACAAAAAGATTGTAAGATTATAAGATAAGTCGCTTTGAGCGAAAAAGAGAGGGAGAAAGGGAGAGAGAGAGAGAGAGAGAAAAAGAGAGAGATGTGTTCCATTAAAGATGTAGAGCTCTCAAGGCAGACGACAATTTCGAAAAGTCACGTAGACTAATGTGCACGAAAGCTCCGAAGACTTGTATAAGCGTCTACCGAAAGAAGGGAAAAGAGGAAAAAGAAGAGGAGGAGGAGGAAGAGAAATCTTTTTGAAGAACAAAATGTCTTGCGTATGACGTCCTTCTTAAAATAATTCAAGTTAAAAGAAGGAAAATATTCTTGACAAAGGATTTTAATCTTCCAGAAGAATGAATTTAGAAACATTAATTTTTTAGCAAATGCAATTTATACGAATAAGACTTTTAAAAAGAACGCATAGATGAATATATATATATATATAGAGAGAGAGAGAGAAAGATAATAGCATGAATCATATTGAAAATTGGACATATTTTAATTAAAATCGATAATTTAAATTAGGATTAAATGCTTTTCTAATTAAATTAAACAATATTGCTATAAAATACAGATAGGAGAGATATGCCACAAATTATATTAAACATATTCATACGAGCGAAATTGTATATAGAATTAAGTATCGCCAATACGATAATTGATTAAAATTTTGAGCTAATCTAATCAAACGTTTAATCCAATTTACGTTTTACGTACGAAAATATAAAATCAAACGCGAAACGAATGCAAATTTTGGTCTAATCAATTAAGATAAAATGAAAATTTATGAATTCATTTGTTACTGACCTATTTACTCGATAAAATCAATATAATTCAATATAAATTCCATAATTTAACAAATTAGATAGGTATATATATATATATATATACATATACATATATAAAGAAGAATAAAAAGATATGGAAAATACGAAGACCATTTCTATATATATATATAAAGAAGAATAAAAGAATATAGAAAATACGGAGACCATTTTCTTTCCTCTTGTCCTATTTTATATCGCATTAGAAAACAGATAAATAC
The DNA here is from genome assembly GCF_905475345.1 of Vespula vulgaris. Taxonomy (NCBI): domain Eukaryota; kingdom Metazoa; phylum Arthropoda; class Insecta; order Hymenoptera; family Vespidae; genus Vespula; species Vespula vulgaris. The sequence continues at coordinate 3,587,502 of NC_066597.1, read as the reverse complement.
GCTACTGGAGTTTATAAAACATCGAGAGAGAACGACAGGTGGGCACTTTTATCGAAAGAGCTCGAATCTAGGTTGCGCGTCAGACTCTCCAGGATGTTTAGCTACGCATGCTCGAGTGTCTGCGAGGTCTTCAATATGCATACCATGGAACGTCACGTATGGCTCCCGTATATTTTTTATAATGCATGACGAATAACGAACCTAATAAAGATAATAGCTTCGTTATAAATAAATGAGGAGAAAAGCTTTTCTTTTTCGTTTTTCCTTTCTTTCCTCTCTGTTTTTCTATTATAAATGCTTGCACCAAGCATTTCCAATGAACTCCATTGATATCAGAGAAAAAAGAGAAGCTAAGTACAATAAAGTTTTCATTGACCTCAATACGATCTAATTTCTATTTTATTTGGTTTCTTTCTCCGTACGTTTTCTATTTCCTCTCTCTCATTTCTTTTCCATTCTTTTATCTCCGACTTAATTCTACTTTCTTTCCTATTTATTCATTTATTTTGTTTTTTATTTATTTTTATATTCCTTCTCTCATTATTTCAGATTTCGTTCTCATTATTTCGTTTCGAAATGGGAAAGGAGGAATAAACAAATGTAATATGATAATTAAATTGTATCAAGAGGAAAAAATACATCGTATATGAGTGTGTATATTTATATGTACATATATATATATATATATATGTATGTATATATAGAAATACATTTTTTGTACTCTTCAGTTTTTATTTTTTCATTATTAAATTGGAATTCTAATTTTAATTGCACTTGTAATTTTTTCATTTCTCCATTTCCCTTTTTCCATATTTTCTTTTTTCTCTTTTTTTTTAAAAATTTCAATTTCGACCATATCCAACAATTAGTACAATGAAAAAATGGATGACGATGCCATCCATCAAACGTTCGCGAAATGAAAAAGTGCATACCTTCGTTCAATGTATTTTCATTTTTATTTTATTTTATTTTGTTTTATTTTATTTTATTTTATTTCTGTTTCGATTCCAGTTGCAATATTCTCGGTCAATTTTCATTACGAAATGTCTATTCGAAAGAGGTAAAATAATCGATAGTAGATTGATTAAAACAGCATAATACATAAAAAAGAAAAAATAATGAAAAATAAATAATAAAGAAAAATAATCAAAGAAGAGAACAGGACGAATTCTTCCCTTTCTTCTGTGATTATTTCTTTAATCCCATCTTTAACGCTCCTAAACGATACGAAAATAAGAAAAGAACGAAAAAAGAACTTTCTCTGTTCAAAGGTGAAGTACTTTGATCGCGTGTTTCTTCCTAATCATAGTGGTTGCAGTTTCTAAGCACAGTACATCTACGAGAATCACGGTCGCACGCGATCTCAAATTTTCACGAGCAATCGATGTTCGTTTCTATCTTCTCTCTCTCTCTCTGTCTGTCCCTCTCTCTCTCTCTCTCTCTCTCTCTCTACCTATCTCTCTTTCTCTCTCTCTCTGTCTGTCCCTCTCTCTCTCTACCTATCTCCCTCTATTTTTCTCATCCTATCTCTCTTCATCTATCTACCTATCCATCTCTTATACTATCCGCACTTTTTCATCGTACGTAAATTTTTCTTCCTTTCCTCTTTTATTTTTTCTGTTACATGAAACTAACCATTAACGACTTTCTGACAAATGTCTGCATAGTGTTCGAGATCGTATTTTTCTTTTCTTTCTCATTCTATTTGTCTTCCTTTCGCTATAAATCTTCGTTTCTCGGTTGCGATCAATACTTTCAAATTTATTCTTTCAACATGAAGATTACTTTTATACATATATATAGTTATGAATAAGCAAGATGAAAGAATATGTATATTATATATCATGTTTTTCCCTTATCCTTTCTTTTTTGTTTCTCATTTTTTACGAAGAAATATATCAAAGATACGACCGTTATCATTCATTCTATTATAATTTCAGTTCTTTTTGTAATACTACATTCTTTTCAGTTTTAATATCCGTATGTCCATCAAGACATTTTCTTAAAATTCTCTTTTTGAGATTTCTTTCCTTTATTTATTTATTTATAATCCTCTTTTCATAAGAACAGGAAAGATATACGAAATCCGATCCACCAGAATGAATCGTATTATCGTATTTTATACATTTTCTGCTTATTATTCAATTTCATTGATTTATTAAGATTTTTAAGTAAATGACGAATTAATGTAATTTTCTTTTCTTATAAAAAATTACTTTTCCATAAGGGTACTTCATAGAATTGATATTTACTTGTCAGCTTTTCCATCGTAAATTTTTTTTCATCTTTCACCTCTCAGTTGCTCTCAGTCACTCTCTCACTCTCTCTCTCTCTCTGTCTTTGTCTCTCTCCCTTTATACACGAAATCCACAAGTTCCATATTTTCTATCCATTTTCCGAAGCAATATTCTTCTACCTCACGTCTTTTCTATGCACTATATTAATAATAAAGCAACCACGAGCTTCACTTCCCCTTTTTTATCTTTTTTTTGTCATATTCTTTCGAAGCTTGAACCATCTCACGTTCTTTTCACGTTTGTTCCTTCACTCTCTCTCTATCTTCCTCTCTTTCTCTCTCTCTCTTTCTTTATCTATACGTATCTATATCTTTCTACCTCACTTATTTCTGCTATCTCTCATACAGGTATAAATAATTCACTTTAATACGTGCCTCTTATCTCTCTTTTTCATGATACTTGTCAAATAATATATATTTTATTAGAACTAGTAATACTACCTACATTTGAAACTATTTTCTCTCTCGGCTATGTTGGAAAACACATACTTCGAGTTTACACAACGATATTATCGAAAAAGTAAAAAATCGAGAACCGAAACGAGATACTTCTCGCCAAGCGTATCGTGTTCAATAGTATAATACATCAAGTACCATGTACATACCTACACTCTCAACAACAACGAGCTTCCGATAGCTTTTCCTGTGAATTTCTATGCTCTCATTTTACAAGTCATTCTCTCAGCTTTTTTGTGTATTTTCTTTCTATTCCATTTATCACTGTTCTGTTTTACTTCTTTTTTTTGGTCCACTCTTGTTCTTTTTTCTTTTCCTTTCTCCTTTCTTTTTTTATTTTCAAATTTTTTTTTCTTTTCCATTTTTTTGTTGTTGTTGTTCTTTTTATTTCTTTTTCCCTTCTTCGCTTTTACCTTTTCTCTCTATTCTTGAAAGAAGAGAAATTAGTTGAAAGAAAATTGGAAGGCAATTCGATTTAAATCGAATTTATTGGCTTTGCATGCATTTCGAAATATTCATGGCAATTAGAAAGTTTCATTTGTTAAAAAGAAAAGAACATAATTAGAGTAGGAATAATTTCATTTTGCTCGAACGATTCTGATTTCAATCAGTTGATTATTTTGCTTTTCTCTCACTTCTGTTTTTAGATAAATATGTCGAAAGAAAATTACGGAATCTGTCACTTTAAATTGAATTTGTTGATTTTATATTTGTTCGAGGTTGTTTTATGAGAAAATCATAATTATCAAAGTTGGAAAGACATAACTTATTCAAAGTAGAAATAATTTTACCTTGATGTTGTAGATATGTTGAATTACATGGTAATTATAAAATATCTTTCCTTTCGAAAGATTAAATGAAGTGATAAATAAAGAAACAAAATATATTGATCTTCTTTCTTTTTCTTATCGAATAAAAAATATATATATATATATAACTAGACACTTATGTCTTGTCTCAAAGAAAATTAAAATATTAAAAAGTCGATATATTAAAATCATGAAACAAGGAACAAGAATAAATTATTTATTTCTTTGAAAATAACTCTAACGAAGATAAAAATAAAAATGAAAAAAAGAAAAAAAAATAGAAATTATGAAATGAAATCCAAATAATCGAATACAATGCAATATTAAATTTCTGTTCGAACAGAACGGGTTACATCTTTATCGGAGTCAAAATACAAATCGGAATAAAAGGGAATACGAGGAGAAAATACACGCAGGTGCACGCATATAAAAATAATATAACTCACGATCATTATAATCATGTTACACGCATGAGAACAAAAAGCTCGTCAGATCGTTTTAAAGCTTACAATCGAATAATTCTGATCCGAATTAATTGGTTGCTCGATCGATCTGCTAACGAATCTTTTGTAATCGTTCGTAATGATTCTTGGAAATCGTAGCAATCGATGTGTAATACGCGTCTCTATTCACGTATCTTGCCAATAAATCGTCTAACAGATCGTGGGTTGATCAAAAGCTATATACGTGTCAATGCTCACGGTGAAAGTACATTCTCGTCCAATTTTATTTGCCTCTTTTTTTACTCGTTTTTATATATATATATATATATATATATATATATATATATAAAAACACAGTATTTTTCTCCGCTTGTCCACTTGTTTCTTTCCTTTTCAAATGATACTTAAAAAAAGAAATTAAAAAAAGAAATGAAATATCTCGTTAATCTTTTTAATCTACCAGAACCATGTTGCCTTAAATCCTTGCTCGTTTTTTTTTTCTTTTTTATCGATTGGAAAATGATACACGTAGAGATAGTAGTAGATAGATGTAGGTATTTAAGTATTACTGGAAAATGACGCAATAATCTCCGGATAGTGTACGGGTTAGATCGGACATTTTTATTCCCCTCTTGATTTTATCTTTCCCCGTTTAATTATTGTTGGAGTAAAACATATAAAAAGAGAAACAGGTATAGATACGGTTCGAGGGAGAGAAAGAAAGAAAGGTTATATATGTACGTATATATACATACATATATATATATACGAGCATATATATATACATATTTGTATACCGGGAGAAAAGGGGAGCGATAGATAGGGATAGAGAGGGATACAGCTATGTAAATATGTGTACACGTATAGCTAGATAGGGAGAAGAGACAAGGTAATGCAAATGTTTGGAGTATACATCGAGTTTGCGTATCGATTTCCGGCTATATTCCAACTGAACGGATTCCATCGATGCGTTAATAATGACTCGTGGTTCGAGTGGTTGCTATGTATTTGCTCGGATTCAAAAACTGACGGATTCCGGATTCGTTCGTTCAATCCCCGGAATCTTCTTGCTCGGTCAAACTTTCTTTTCATCTCTCGAGGAAAAATAAAAGGGTAGAAAATTATTATTGAATATTTTTCTCCCATGCTCATTCATCATCGTCTCCAATAAATTTTGTATTAAACGAAATACGAAAAAAAAAGAGATATATAAAATGACAAAAAATGAAATGGATCAATCAATTTAATTAATTAAGTAAATACGACGAAACGAAATCGAAGATATTTTAAAAAAACAAAGAGTAAAACTAATATTTGCAATCTTTCATAATTTGAAAGAAGTGATTGATATAAATGTTATATTTTTACATATTAATATATATATAAATGATTGATATGAATCATATATATGTATATATATATATAAGTAAATATATATACCTATATATATATATATATATATATAGGTAGATATAGATATGGATATAGATATACATATTGTGATATGAAATAACCGGCCACGAATTAAAGACTGCTGAAGAGAATGACGAACGAACACGTATACGTGAAAGGTGAAACACACTTTGATGCAACCTAGATAACCATAGGAAAGAGGAAAACGGTATTTCCGGGACGAGAGAATATCTCCGCATTCTAAATCGAGATCTATCATATCTAGATATATGTCCTTCAGAGAAATCATTAATTAGCAGGTGTTTTACTAATTGTGCAAATATTTGATCGGAGAAGATCATAATTACTATAATTGCCGAACTTATATCTTCGAATTTGGTAATAACGTTAGCAAATACGTTATTGTAAAGTCAAATAACTGTTCTTTCTTCTTTTTTTTATTGCGACTATAGATGAGAAATTTTATCAATATTAAAAGTAGGAATTCAATGCTAAAATTTAACAGAATATTTATATATAATGGATATTAATATGTTATACGTAATAAATCTTTCTTTTTTAACATTTAATATCATCTCATTTATAAGATAAATCAATACTACGAATGTCTATAACAATGATAATGTACAATAATGGTAATGATGATAATAATAATAATGGAGATATTCAGATTCGGAAATCCCTATTATGAATACCTGAATTGTTTTAAGTCCACTTGTTATCGTAGATCTCTCTAATGAACGCTAATACTACTACAAATCTATAAATGATAAATTACATCCTAATATCACGGAATAGATTGTACAAGATTGCATATATAAATGCACTTTGATTTAAATTCATGATGATGAATAGCGAGAATTTGTCGGAATAACGTAATACATATATAGTAGTATAATAATAATATAGGAATATTAAGGATAAATATCTCTTTGGGGAAATGTTAGACTTTTATTCGCAGTTTCTTTATTAGACTCTTCCATCGATCTTAAATTTATCAAAAATTTACTTTTATGATATCTACGAACATGCACGTTCGAATCTCATCGATCATATTGTCTTCGTATAATAGAAGATGATCAAATAAATCCATAAAATTCTTCTTTTTCTTAGGATATTCACATAAGAACGTAGAAGAACGAAAGATTTATTTGACGCGTGAAGTTTCGTCTAAAAAGTTTTCTCTTGACCCCGAATCCATCGAATTCAGTGCGTTCACGAGAAAGCTCTCATCTCTCTCTGCCCCTCTCTCTCTCTCTCTCTCTCTATCTCCCTTTCTCTTTCCCCTCGTTCTCTTTTTCTCCCTCTCTTTCAACCTCTCCTATCCTATTTCTCCCTTTTTTGTGTCTACCTTTTTCCCGAACTGTTCACGTTCCTCTTTCTCTCATTCGCACGTACATTCAGACATACGAATAGTGTTTTAGCACGAAATTCTATTCCAGTGCCCGTAGAAAATTAGGTTTGTTATTCGTATAGGAAAATCAATATATCGTACGAAATTCAACTCTCGATCCTTACGAAAGCAATATGTTCGACTGATTTTCTTTTCTGCTCTTGTTGTTCCTACCCCTTTTGTTTCTTCCCTTTTTAGTTCTCTTTTCTCTTTCTATTTCTTGAAAATTCGTCAATTTAAAAAGTAGATATTACGCGACAAAGATCGACGTATAAAAGATAAAAAGGGAAAATACATCGGTGTAGATATATATTATGAAATTTTTTTTAAATGAAGAAGAACTTACCTATTATTAAACTCGGGTAGAAGAATCGGATGGACGATAATTAAATGATGAAAAGCAGGACAACCTGTAAAAAGAGGAGAAAAATTAAAAGATGTGAAAGAACAAGATGAGGGAGAAATAGAAAAGACGCAGAAACCCTTGCCTCGAAAGGAAAGAAAGAAATACATGATGGAGTATAAGCTCGAAAGAATGAAAAAATTACAGAAAAAGAAAACCTTTGCGAGAAAGCGAGAAAGCGAGAAAGCAAGAAAGAAAAGAAGAAAGAGATAAAGAAAAGTTCATTTTGAATATTCAAATACCTAGATTTTTCTACTTTAAAGAAGGGATGTGAAAAAGGGCGCGGTCGGATACTCTCCCTCTTCTCCCCCCCGTCGTTCCTCTATTACCACTACCCTTACGCCTCTCTTTTTCTCTCTTTCTTTTTCCTTTCCTCTCCTTTTTTCTCTCTTTTTTACTCCTCTTCTGTCTTTTCCTTTCTCTTGGCGTGAAAAGATAGAAGAAATAATTAGGAAAACCATATATCGAGGAATAAGAGATATAAGGAAAAAATTGATCTACAAGGGAAATGGAACTCGTAAATAAATTAATGGATAAATAAATAAGTAAAACGGGGGTTCGGAAGATAAGGAGAGGAAGGAAAAAAAGGGGGCCAGAATGATATACTGCCAGAAAGAGAAAGAGAAGGAGATAGAGGGCAAAAGAAGGGCGTCCGGAGAAAAGAGAAAGATAGAGAGATAAAGGAAAATAATCAGACGTAATCGAGAATTTCAGAATCGTCATTTCGCTATCGGACTTACGTCAATTATTCTCTTATGACTTTATTTCGACCAATATCTATCGATTCGCATATTTTTGAGTGGAGATACGAACGAGAACGATTAGCAACGTAAAAATGGACAAAAATATGAGATTACTTTCTACGGTGCTATCGTTCGCGCAGATTACTTGCTAAGAAACTTACGATTAGAAATTGATCATTGACTTTGACATCTTCGTCCTGTTCCATGTACTGCCAGTCGAGTCAGCGAACGGCTTCTGCTATTCTTTCCATTCTCGTTTTACCTCAACGCATTGGCTATTTCCTTTCCTCTCTTTTCCCCTCAATTCACCACTCACTTCACTTTGCTACGTTTTACTGTCCCTACTCTTTTGAAGCCTTTCTTCTCCCCCGTCCCCCTTTTTTTTCCTACTTCTTTTATGCCATAAACATAATTTGTATGAAGAAAGTAGGCTTCACCTTGTATTCCGTGAACTGACTCCGCTATTACTCCGCCGAGCTGGTACGCGCTTATACGGGAGAGAAAGGTGGACAAAAGAATAAGAGAGAAAGAGAGATAGAGTTAGAGAAAGATGGACAAAGAGAGACAGAGAGAAATGGATAGAGGCAGATAGAGAGAGAGAGAGAGAGAGCAAGTGAATGTATGTATCTCTAGTGCTTTCCACTACGTCGAAAATTCTCTATGCGCTGTTAATGTATCGATTAGGCCGAACAGGCGCGTGATTCGAGCCACAAAATAAATCCATTATGTTGCACTTTATATTCAAATCCGTTTCTTTCCTTTTCAAAACGCACGATGTTCGAATTTGTCTATGGCTGAGGCGTACGAATGCTGTCTACGTACGTGCGCAAACATCTGGTTATTAAGATTATACGATTTTGCAGGATTTCGATGTATTTTTTAAAATGTAATGCATGCTTTCCCGTTTATTCATTCTCTTTCTGCCTTTTCTTCGATTTATATATAATGTGTATACAGGTACACATATATGACGATGATCATAGGGATTAATATTATTCCGTATGATGGGATTTATATGTCTTTTTAAAATATGTGAACTTTAGAAAATGAATGTGAAAAGACTCGTACAAACGACGAAATGGCGGAAATCCATTTGCAACCGAGGATCTCTTTTAAGCCGTAATACCGTCATAAAGTTTCAAAATACATAAAAGTGAATGGAGATTATTTATAATTATCGGGGATTATTAGAAACCTTTCTCCCTTTGAAGTCGTTATTCATTATGTCCTCTTTCACGAATGGTTAAATCCACAATGTTCTTAAACAGCAAACGCAGATCTTTCGAGAAGGGACGGCCATTAAATTATATAAAAGATGAAAAGAAAGTAATTTATTAACGAGTGACTTTTATCAATCATTTCATTCCTTTTTATAATTCTAAAATACTTAAGATACTAATTAGTTCACGCTGTTTGCATCAAGGGAATTGATGTTAACAACGGATTAAATCATAATACGATCGAATGCCAATTAAGCCGAATTTCCAACGAAATTTTCCATCAATAATTTCGATAATCCATATTTCAAGTGTATACATGTATTCCATTAATATGTGGTTATTTCGCCTACAATAATAATAATACTCGAGTTTATAATACGAGTATTACGTGGTATTAGAGAAGGAAAAATCAACAAGAGGGCTAAGCATCTTACGCTTGTTAGCCTTTAGTTTATGGAGAAAAACATGATGGAACATGGAAAAATACGAGGAAACAAGACAAAAGAAGAAAAATAAAAAAAATAAAAGATAGAAGGATAAAGGAACGTAGGTATAATGGAAGGACAGAAATATTGAGGTAAAAACTACGTAAACAATATCATTAGGAAGGATGTGAAAAGGTATAGAGGGATTACGAAAAGGGATGAAAAGATGAGAGACAAGGCAACGCTAGATTGGACTCCGTGGTCGCAACGCATCGAGTGTTTACCACCAGAGATGTATAAAAGTTACTAAAGGAGACCATCACACCACCTTTGGGTAGAATTTCAAGCGATAAATGACCCCTTAGAAAAGAACTTTTTACCACTCATGCGAATAGAAAAGT